>NC_133619.1:595826680-596104944 GCF_048593235.1 Sminthopsis crassicaudata
TGCAACAACCCTTTTTGTAGTGGCAAGGAACTGGAAATTGAGTGGATGTCCATCAGTTGTAGAATGGCTGAATAAGTTATGACATATGAATATTATGGAATATTATTGTTCTGTAAGAAATTACCAGCAGGATGATTACAGAAAGGCCTGGAGAGACATACATAAACTGATGCTAAATGAAGTGAGTAGAACCAGGAGATCATTATACACGGCAACAGCAAGATTATATGGTGATCGGTTCTGATCACCAGAAAGGTGATTCAGGTCAATTCCAATAAACCTATGATAGAGGGAGACTTCTGCACCTAGAGAAAGGACTGTGGGAACTGAGTGTGAATCACAACATAGGATTTTCACTTTTTTTGTTGCTATTTTCTTGCATTTTGTTTTCTTTCTCGTTTTTTTTTTCTTTTTGATTTGATTTTTTGTGCAGCATGATGATTGTGGAAATATGTAGAGAAGAACTGCACATGTTGGGCATGTATTGGATTGCTTGCGGTCTAGGGGAGAGGGTGGGAGGAAGGGAGAGAGGAAGTTTTGGAGTACAGGGTTTTGCAGGAGTGAGTGTTTAGGACTATCTATGCATGTGTTTTGAAGATGAAAAACTTTAATAAAGGAAAAAGAAAAATGGGAAGAGTTTACAAAGAGATATAATAGACACCAGGCATGGTAAATATGAAATAGATTTGGGAGAGCAATAAGGTTACCAGGGGGAAAAGTTTGAAAAGAATCTAATAAAGAATCCATATTCCAGGAGGTAATACTCCATTGACTGGCAGGCTAAATCCACAGAGGGACTTTGCACCCTAAAATAGTTAATTAGCTATAAGAAGGGGAAAGACACCATGAGTCAGAATCCCAGAATCCCAAAAGGAATTCAACAAAGATGATATGGGCCATAGCCACATTTGTAAAAGGGAAATTTACCCTCAGGGATTTGAAATAACCTATATTTTTAACTGAATACAGAAATGTGGGGCTACCTACCCTCCCCAGAGAGTGGGACCCTGATTGCCTCCAGGAGTAATCTTATCAGTACTTCAGGCTTTCTTTGCCAATCACACCTAGGTGCCTTGGACCTCATCACCATAGTCAGTTCCTGGCAGGATAGATTGAGACCAGGCCTTCTAAAACTATGGTCAGGGTTCATACTGTTTGACCCCTCTTACCTTTGCTCAATGCCATCATTTTTATGTTGATTTTCACTCTACCTCCTGTCTCTACCTCCACTTCAGAGAATCTCAGAGATGGAGATTTTTCTGCCTTTCCTTCTCCCAGAGTACAACGTGTGCTCAACAAATGTATGTCATCCCCTCTTATCTGATTCTGTGGCCTCTGCTGCTGAGGAGACTGGCCTTGTAGCCTGTGGTGGCTTTCTGAAACTCAAATTGTGGATTCAGCAGAGCCAAAAGGATGACCTGGTTTTTTATGTGTTATTTAAGTCTATACAAGCTAGGAGATAAAGGCCCACCTTTAGGTTGTGATGAGCAAAATATCTTCTCTCTTTGGGTCTCACTTTCCCTATGTGTAATTCAATTCCATTCAATAAACATGTGTCAAGCACTGTACTAAGCACTAGGGATACAAAAAAGAGGAAAAAGAACTCCTTGCCTCAAGGAGCTGACATTCTAAAAGGGAGAAAGCAAACTAATATGTACAAAAGCAAGTTATGTAAAGGATAAATGGGAAATCATTAACAGATGGAAGGTGCTGGAATTAAGAAGGGTTGGGAAAAGCTTCCTAATAAAAGGTGGGATTTTAGTTGGGACTTAAAGGAAGCCAAGAAGACCAATACATCAGAACAGAAGATGGACAGTGTTCCAGTGTCTTGTTTGTGGAAAAGATAAGAGGCCAGAATCAGGAAATTGAAGAGTAAGAGATAGGGAGTAAGGTGTAAGAAAATGGAAAAGTAGGAGAGGGTTAAATTCTGAAAGACTTTGAATGTCAAACACAGCATTTTATATTACTTCTGGAGGTGGAAAAAAAAAGGTAATAAAAGGTGATAAAAAGCTCTTAGAATCTGAAGGGTGGTAAGTAACAAGATCATCCTTGCGTTTTGGGGAAAAATCACTTTAGTGGATGAATGGAGGTTGGATTGGAGTGGAAAGAGATTTGGGACAGGCTGATCCCCCAGTAGCTATTGCAACAGGTCAAATGTTCAGAGAATGAGAATCTGCACCAGAGTGACAGTAGTGCTAAAGAAGAGATGGGGGTGGATTTGAGAAAGGTCTTGGGAACAGGGAGTGAGGAATTCAAGATGACTCCTAAGTAATGAGTCTGAGGGACTGGGAGGATGATGTTACCCTCTACACTAATAAGGAAGAAGGGGGGAGGACTTAGGAGGTAATACTAGATGATTTTTAAAACCCCTCCCAGCTCTGACGTTTTATATTCTAAGCAGAACCACAACCAAAATTTTGGCATTTGCAGCTAATTCAATTTGGAGAGTGAGCAAAAAAACTTGGGATAACTCGTGATGCTCTGAGGCCATCATGTACCATCCATCATCCCATCTAACCTCAGGCTTCCTATGTGGTACAAGTCCCCAGCCACACCTGTGAAGGCAATTGCAGTAGTATAGTGGTACTGGGATACAATGGGCTGAGGAGATATTGAACGTAGGGCTGAGGAGGCAGGAAGACCATGACATCGGAAGCCCTAAGAAAAATGCCAGTTGCCCTGTAACCAATAATAGCTCTGGTTCTAAAGTCAGTCTTTTTCTCCCTTGAATAGCCTGGATTATAAAGCCAAAATCAAGGAAGCCCCCAAATGGTCACTTCTGTCCCAAATTTTTCTGTTCTACCGGGGTATGGAAGGCATGGCCAGGCAACCATTCAAACAAACAAACAAACAACAACAACAAAAACATGGTACAAGTTAGCAGTGCCAGAAAAGGCAAAGCCATCTTGGTCTGCCTTGAGAGAGGCGTGTTGCTTAAAGTGAAAAAGGCAATTGTCCTTCTGTTTCCTGCCTGGATCAAATCACATCTGAAGTGCTGAATGTCATTGAATGGGGAGGGAATAAGCACTGAGGATTTGCTGAAGGAGCTGGGGATATTTATTCTGGGAAATGGAAGACTTAGCAAGAAACTTGAAAGGGTTAGTTGCCGTGTAGAAGAAGGGTTTGACCTCAAAGAAAGAACTGGGAGGGATGTACAGAAGGTACAGAGATGGATTTTGTGGATCTGGGCTCTTTGGAAATGGAAAACTTACAAAGTATTTCAAAGGTGAAGTAGGCTGCCTCAATCAAGTAATCTCTCCACAAGCAATTGTTAAGCACTTCTTTTATTCTAGGCACTGTGCTAAGCATTGTGGATACAAGGAAAGACAAAAATAGATTCTGCCCTCAAGGAAGGAAGGAAACAAGTATTTATTAAGTTTTTACTGTGTGCCAGAAACTGCTAAATGTTTTACAAATATTAACTCATTTAATCCTTATAACAACTCTGGGAAGTGGGTGTTATTATTATTCCCATTTTACATGAAGGAAACTGAGGTAAGTGGATGTTTGGTGACTTACCCAAACTAAGTGTCTGGGGGGCAGATCTGAACTCATTTCTTGCTGACTCCATGTCCAATATGCTATAAAAGTGCCACCTAACTGCTCCAAGAAGTTCATGCTATAATGGAGCAAACAGGAACATGAACATATGTAAGCATATACAAGATATAAGAGAAGAAGAAAGATAATTTTAATCTCAAGTACCTGAGGAACTGGGAAAGACCTTTTGGAAAAGGTGACAGTTGAGTTAAATGTTCTTGAAGAAAAAGAATTCTAAGAGGCAGAGATGAGCTAAGGTTGCCTGGGGCATATCTGTGCAAAGGCAGGATGGAAATAGGGATGGATATATAAATGGAGGTATGGATGGAGGTGAAGATGGAGATGGGGATACGGATGTAGGTTGGAATGAAGATGTGAACTGAGGGGGGATGGAAATGGAGATAAAGGTGAAGATGAGGATAGGGATGCAGATCTATATGGGAATAGGGATAGAGATGGGGATGAGGATGAAGATGGAGATGGAGAGGAAGAAATAGATAAAGTTGGGAGTAGGGAAGGAGATGGCGGTGGAGATGGAGAATGGGGATGAGGATGGGAATGGCGTGACCTAGGAGAGGAACAACAAATAAACCATTTTTGCCATTGAATCATAGAGTTTGTGGAGATGAAGAAAAAGTGAATAGACTAGAAGGTTAAGAAGGGTGCAGATGATGAAGAATTTTAAGTGTCAAACAGAAGACTTTATAGTTGAATTTGAAGATAATGAGGAGCCACTGGAGGGTATGAGTAGGAGAGGGTGGTATGCTAAAAACTACAATGAAAATAACTTTACACAGTTGAATAGAAGATAAATTGTAGAATGGAAAGATGAATCTGAGAGAACAATTAGAAGGCTATTGTAATAGACCAGACAAGGTGAGTAAAGAGGAAGGAACAAATGTGACAGGTGATGTGGAGATACAATTTTCATGATTTTTGTTGTTGGTAATGGATTAGATATGTGGGATAAAAGTGAGGGATCAAGAAGCAAATGAAAACTAATGACTTCATGAGAAATCAAGAAAGAGCAAAGCAAAAAAAAAAAAAAAAAGATAATGTGAAATATCTCATTGGAAAAACAACTGACACTCTTTGATCCAGCAGTGCCTCTACTAAGTCTGTATCCCAAAGTGATTATAAAAGAGAGAAAAGGATCCACATGAGCAAAATTTTGTGTAGGAGCAAAGAACTAGAAATTGAGTGGATGCCCATTAGTTGGGGAATGGCTGAATAAATTATGGAATATGGATGGGATATTATTGTTCTATAAGAAATGACAACCAGGCTGATTTCAGAAAATCCTAGAAAGACTTACATGAATGATGCTCGAGTGAGCAGAACCAGGAGAACATTGCACACAATAACAACAAGATTAAGTGATCATCAACTGTGATGGACATGGCTCTTCTCAGCAATTCAGTGATCCAAGACAATTTCAATAGACTTGGGGTGGAAAATGTCAATTTCACCCAGAGAGAGAACTATGGAGACAATTTGGATGGAAGCATAATATAAACTGTCTTTATATGTATTTGGAGAAAATAAAAACTATTCAGAAAAAAAAAGAAATGTTACAAAGGGGATATTTACATAGATACAGTTTGAGTTTCCTGGCCTCTGAGGTCCCTTCCAATTCTAAAAATCATTATTTCTCTCATAATGGCTCCCCTCACCTTGAGGGGACACTTGCTACACTAGCTATGATTCTTTAGACCCTAGGAAAAAATGGGATTTGGTTGAGAGGTGGAATAATCCTGAAAAAGTAGAGGCCCCTAGGGTAAGCAGTTTAGGGGAAGAAAGTCCTTGAGTGATGAGCCATTTAGGAAGGGGCCAGTAAAGGACAAGGTATATCTCCTCCAGGCATACTTGGCCAAGTCTCCTGGAGGAGAGAGGGCTAATTTTCACTCTACCATCAAACTTTATGGATTGATAATGTTTCCTGAGCCAGAACCAAGTAGATGTGTTAGTTTCCCCAAGCAGAAGCCCCAGCAGACCTATTGCTTCAGAGTTGCTTCATCAGTTGACAGCAGCCGTCCCTCTCCATCCTGTTTCAACGGTCATAAAGACCTTGTGAGCCAACAGATAATGCAATCGCTGTTGCTATTATATCTCACACATGATCAAAGCTGTGAGAGAGCTTAAAGGTTCTCCAGCCTAATCCTCCCATTTTACAGATGGGAAAACTGAGACCCAAAGAGAAAAGACTTGCCCAGGGTGACATAATATAATATTCCCAATGAAGATGCCAGCATGATGTAAAGAAAAGAATATTTAAGACTTACTGTGTGACCTTGGGGAAAGTCACCAACCACCTCTCTGTAAAATTAGATGAAAGGGGATGGGTGAAAAGGTCTACAGACCCTCCCAAACTCCTATAAACTTACATTTTTGCTATTTTCTGGTTACAGAGCATTTTTATAGCAATTATCTCATTTGCTCTTCACATCAAATTATCCTCATTTTACAGATAGGAAAAATATACTCAGAAAGTTCAATTGAATTAGTTGAAAGTCATATAGCTAAACCTTGACAAAGCTGGGACCTGAACCTAACTCCAGTGCCCTTTTCTTTACATAATACTCTCATACATCAAGTCCCTCAAACTAGTGTCACCATTTCATATTTACTGCTAAACTTTTAAAAAAATCATCTACAACCAATGAGCCTACTGCCTTATTCCCTACTCATTCCTCAACCCATGGAGCCCTGACTTCCATTTCCCCTCCTTTTACTCTCTAAAATCTTAAGTGACCTCTAGTCATTGGGGAGAGGTATGACTAGACAATAATTCATAAGGTAAAAGATCTGGGTGTCTTAGGGGACTGAAGCTCAATGGATGTCTGCAATATAACATAACAGCCAAAAAGTTAATGCAATCCTATGGTGTGTTGAGAGGAATTCTATCCAAAATGGGGAGAAAACATTGTCTTTTGCCCCGGACAGATCATATCTAGACCACAGTGATCACAAATGTATTGGGTGCATGTTATTGTTTAGTAGATTTTTGGTTATGTTTGATTCTTTATGACCCCCTTTGAGAAAAATACTGAAGTGGTTTGTCTTTCCTTCTCCAGCCCACTTTACAAATGAGGAAATTGAGGCAATCAAAGTTAAGTGACTTACCCAGAGTCATATAGCTAGTAATTTGAACTCAGGTCTTTCATGCCTCCAGGTTGGATGGTCCACTTCACTGAACTAGCTGCTCCATTTTACAAATAATAACATGTTTAATTAATGCTTCTCACTTGCTTAATTCCAGACATAACATTTTATGAATGCCTGGGTTCATGTCTCTCTTTTACTCAAAAACTTTTAAAGGAAATGCAACTGTTATCCCTATTTTTTGGATGGGAAAACAAAGGCCTAAAAATGTAAAGTGATTTGAACAGGATTCCAAAGGTAATAAGTGGCAGAATTTATTTTCAAAGCAAAATTTTTTTTACTTCAAATCCATTGTTCCTTCCCTTACAACCATCTTGCCTCAATTGCATATTGTTTTGAGTTCCACCACATTGAAGACTGGCCACCCAGGAGTCTATTGTATCTAGCTAGGAGGGAACCGAAGGCCCTCCTCATCTATCCTTTTGTGAGACCCTATCCAAAGAGAACTGACATCTCATTCTTATTCCAGCTCTCCTTCCTTCTTGAAGGAGAATAGGACTGATCACAGGTGAAAAGAGTAGCTAGGGGGAGTGAACTCCTTGATATCAGGAGACCCTATTGAGGTCCAGCTCTGTTCCTTATTGCTTAAGTGATTGGCTCCACAGAGCCTCAGTTTCCTCATTTGTGAAATGAAATCATGATTGGACCATCTGCCTCCAAGGGCATTGTGAGGAAAAAGATTTGTAGCTCATTAGGTTGGGATTTGGGTTTGGTTTTGACCAATGGCAAAGTTGAATAATGAATTCAAGGAAGGACTTTTCTTCCCACCTCTAAGAAACTGATTATAGCCCTGGACAAGCCAAGGAGGTCTCAGACTAAATGTTTCAGAGAACCTGTGAATCAGCTGTGGTGGAGGGAGGTTTCTCCCCAGATAGTTCCTATCCTCACTGCAATAAGAAGTTCAAATTGAAAGGGGGCACAGAAATTTAGCTTGTTGACTTGATGGGGAAGGAGATGCAGAAGGGAAAGAGAATAATAGACCTATTGGGGAGGATTGTGGGATAGCACAGCTCTGCCTGCCTGCTCCCTCCCCTGCTCCTTCTTCAACAGCACCACCAACAGTGGGCAGATGGGGGCAGCAGCCACCAGCAAGCTGTCCTTGCAGTTCTCCAGAACTCCACCCCAAGCCAGACCAACCCAGGACGCTCAGGGGCCTCAACCTTTCAAGAACAAGCTCAGAGAACAACTGCCATTCTCTCCAAGAAGGAAGCTGGATGAGATTGCGCCATTTCAACTGAAAGACTGGAGGGCAGTTTCAAAAGATGGTGACATCTGCAGTCCCCAGTGGTCTATTGATGCCCCAATTCTGCCCACCCCACACCCTATCCCCCCACAGCCACTCTCAGCTCTGGTTTGTGCTTATGCTTCTTCTCTACCCCATTCACCCATATCCCCTCAAAACCATACGAGCTGGTACATTGGCAAATGCTCTCACAGTAGATCCCCCTAAAATCAGGTCAGCAGACTCTAAAAATCCAAAAGGAAACATTTATTTTGTATTGCAAGGCAGAGAAAGAGGGCAGTGACTTTAAGCCAGTCTGTTACCCATGAGTTGGGGAACCTCCCCTCCCCCAAATAGTCCCAGCATAGGGCCAGTGGCTTGCAGAAAAAAAATCCTACTATGGCAGTGACCCAGGCACACCCTGCCCATGCCCCTAAAATAAGTATAGGGATCCACCTTGCCAAGTGCTCCATATCCTTTCAGTCAGATGGGAGGGAATCTTGGAAAGCTGCAAAGGAAACATCTGGGAGAGACCCTTGCCCTAATGGCTCAGCAGGGGAGGGTGCAAAGGCAGGCATCTATAATTCTCCTCCCACCCCACAGTCAAGAAGTCTGGTATAGTGGGAAAGAGTTAAAGAATCAGAAGATCTGGATTCAAAACCTACCACCCATCTAATAAAATAAAAGTCAGCTAGAGAGCCACACAGGCATTCGAAAATGCCAAGGAGTCTTCTCTGCAATCATGAACCCAGACCTTTTTAAACCTCAAAGACACAGACGGTTAATGTTGGCGGGGGCTCCTTTCCAAACATGACTCCCTCCCTCCAAGCCTTTGGATCTTTACTCCAGAAATTAGTCAAAAGGGATCCAGGGGCTGATAAACTAATAAGAGACTGGAATTAGGCTAGACCTGATTGTCTGCTAGATTGGCCAAGGGAACAGGCAAGGGAAACCCTCGAAAAGACCGAAGTCCTGGGGCCCTCAGCAGCTCACGGCTCCGGCTTGCTGTTTGCCCCCAAAGTCCCAGAGGCAGTCGAACTCATTCTGTCCCAGGAAGAGCTCGGGCAACTCTTGCACGCGGTCCAGCCCCAGCTCCTGTTCCAGAGAAGTCAGCGTCTCCTCGTCGATGAGCTCGGCGTCCACGCAGCTCAAGGTCAGCGCGGGGGGAGCCAGGTCTGGACCCATAGGTCCGGGCCAGCACCGCGGAGTGCTCGGACCCAGGGCACACCCGGCAGGGTGGCCCTGGTAGAACGGGTGGAGTTTCTGCCTATGCAGGCTGGCTGAGAGCTGCGGCTGCCGCGGGGGGCCCGAGAAGGGGCCGGGCTGACCCGGGTACATCAGGGTCCCGGGTCCAGACGGCTGGGATCCCAGCTGGACAGCTGAGCTGGCCCGGAGGCGCAGGTCCCCGTTCTCAAGGCCGGCCCCAGAATAAGGGTGCGGGAAGCCGTCGGCAGCTGGGGGTAGACTCCGGAATACATGGGGGCCGGTGGGCAGATTTGCCACCCCCACGCGGTGAGCCTGCAGCCCTGGAACTCCGTGGCTCAGGGGGAGCATCAGGGGATCCGTCATGGGCGCAGGGACGAGAGAGGGGCGGGGGAGAGGGAAGTAGAGGACCCGCTGGGGAGAGGGAAATAGAGGACCCTGCAACGATAGCTGGAGAGTCAGCCCTGGCTTCAGGGAGAGCCCCGCTTAGCCTGGGACTGCTCTGGGCGAGGACTTTGTCCCAGGCCGGGAACCGGACCCCGGGACGGCTGCCTTCACCTAACTTCTCCGCGGGACCCCAGCCAGGACAAAGGAAGCCCGTGCCGTCCCGTCCGTCACTCCGCAGGACCCAACCGGAGCAGTCTCCTGTAGCTGCAGCTCGGAAAAGCTCTGCTCGCGGTGCAGGTCAGTAAAGGAGCCGAGGCCGAGACGACCGGAGCCGAGACAAGCCACCAAGTCCGCGACTGTCTTTTTATATAGCGAGGCGGGGTCGCCCCGCCCATTCACACGCTCATTGGACCCTCCGGCCTGGGCTAGGCCGACCTAGGGGAGAAAGAGTCCGCCCCCCCCCCATTGCGATTCCTCTCTCAGTTCTCCCACGCAGATTGGTTTTACGCGAGCTTAACGGGGTCACAGGCGTGAGGAAGTGTCCCAGAAAATCGGGTGCATGACCTTGCGCAAGTCAAGTGCTTTTCCAGGACTCAATTCCCCGTATTTATAAAATGGGGGATTGCTCTAGCTGGTTTCAGCTGGTTTCTAAAGTCTCACCCAGTTCTAAATTCTATAATCCCAGGCTACCCTTACCCGCTTTGGGCAATTGTGAGATCAAAACGGCTGCAAGGGAATGGGTCTGTTTTACACCTAAAGATTTTCAGTGAGGAAACTTATTATTTTCTTTAAAAAAAACAAAACAAAACAAAAAAAAAACTGTTTTTATTTTCAAAACACATGCATGGATAATTTGACAACATTGACCCTTGCATATTCTTGTGTTACAGATTTTCTCTTCCTTCCCCCATCCCCTCCCCCCAGATGGTAAGCAATCCAATATATGTTAAACATGTTAAAATATATGTTAAATCCAATATGTATAAACATATTTCTACGATTCTCTTGCTCACAAGAGAAATCAGATCAAAAAAAGAAAAAGAAAAAGAGAAAAAAAAGAAAGAAATAAGAAAAAATGTAAGTGAACAACAAAAAGAGTGAGAATGTTATGTTGTGATCCACATTTAGTTCCTACAGTCAGAGAGGAAACTTTCAATACCTTCTTTTATTCTATGCTCAAATTTCCCTCTACTATGTCTTCAGGAAGCCTCCCCTTGAGGGCAAAAGACTCTTGCTGCAAAGCTAGGTAGTCTTGCTTGAGCTGTAACAACTCTGTGGGTAGGTAGATATTGACTCCATTTTACAGATGAGGAAACTGAGGACCAGAGAAATTAAATGATTTGTTCAGAATCACACAGATTAGACTAGAGCCCAAGTTTTCACGACTTCTTGTCCAGTGCTACCATGGAATCTCTTAGTTGGATAGTTACCCAACTCATTTTTTATCAGAGATTTGTGAGCTGGGGTCTATGAACTTGATTTTATTTTTAAAAATATTTTGATAACCACATTTCAATATAAACAGTTTTCTTCATAATTGTCCATATTTGTGATAAGCATTTTAAAACATTAATTCAAGAAAGAGGCCTTACACTTTTCTAAACTACTAAAGAGGACCGTGATTAAAAAAAAAAAAAAAAAAAAAAAAAAAAAAGAACCTCTTCTCTATAAAAATTTGCATGTGACTCTGATGAAGCTGTGTGTGGTAACATGGAGATCTGCCCCACAAATTTCATGTTTACAGTTGAATAAAAAGTTAGGTCTGATTTTGACAGAAAGAAACCCATATGGTAGTCCACAGGCTGAACTTGAAGTTCAGACACGACCTGCAATATCTGCTGGCTGTATGATCCCAGGCAAAACCTTCCTCCTCTCAGGACCTCAGTTTTTCCCATCTGTAAAATGGAGAGATTGGGCTGGATGATCTTGAAAATCTCTTCTAGAACTCCCTTTCTCTAACTCTGATATCTTCCAGCTGACATCAGTCCTAACTCTGATATCTTTTGTCAATTTCCAGATCTAGACTGCTCCCCTCCCCTCTTTTTACAAATGAGAAACATGAACTCCAGAGAAGTTCAGCTAAGATCATGCATTCAATCAGTGATTTATTTTTTTCTTGGATCCTGGAAGTAATTAAGTTTATTCTCATTCTCTTTCTTTATCCCTCTTCAATGAACCTTCTCCATTCTTTGGAGCAAGACTTTCCCTCTGGTCACTAGCTAATGGCTTCCTAGCTAGTTTGAGGCCCAATCCATTCAGTAGCAGTGACTAGGGTTAGCTGGACTTCTGTATTTGTCCTGCTGATCCCTTAAAGCAGCCCCAGAATTAGCTAGGAGCTCTGAGTTCTAGTCTCAGCTCTGCCCTGCACTTAGCATCACTCAGCTTCATAATCTCTAAAATGATGATTCATTCATTTAATGGGCATTTACTGAACACCTGTTTTATCAAATGAGATAATGTCTTTGGCAGACCTTAAAGCACTAGCTATTAGGGTTACATAGGGAATATAAGGATTCAATCCAATAATTCAACAAATATTTATTAAGCATCCATTATGGACAAAATGAGAGGCAGCATGGTACAGGGGATAGTATTATTGGATTTGGAGTCAAGAAGACTCCAAATCCCTCCATGTCAGTTAACTTCTGACTCTCAGGAAACTGTCTTAAGACTTGGCTACTACATTATAAACAGCTGTGCTTGCTTTGGAGGGAGTAGTTTTCCCAACCAAAATAAAAAAAAAATCATACTTTTCTGAGTAGAGTACTGAATTCAATACTAGAAGGTATAGCAATGATCAAACAAAGTCCTGTCCCCAAGGAGTTCACTTGTCTTGTAAGGGGTTGAAGACATAAACCCAGTGAAGGATAATAATAATATTGTGATACATATTGAAACATTCTAGGACCGCAGTGATACAAATCGAGACATTCCAGGATCATCTAGTTCTTTATTCCAAGAAACAAGATCACTTTCTCTCAATCCTACTGGGTTATCTGTTTCAGGGAGCAGCAACTTTTTCATCCATCAGTGTCTGTCACTTAGAGGAGTAATAAGTATAATTTATAATCCTACTGATAGGATGAAGATAGGCAGAGAGAAGAAATAGATGAAAGGAAATGGGGAAAACTAGCTGAAGAAAGAGATGGGGAATAGGAGGGGCTATGGTAAGGGATACATAAAAATCTTGGTGATAATAGGAACGGGGAGTTTAAAAAGACAGAAATAATGGAAGGAACACAGTTGGATTGAATGTAGGGGCAAGATCCAGGCCTGCTCTGCTGCTCCACTGTGATATCAGGTAGGTTACTTGACTTCTGGGGTGTCAATTTCTGTGATTTATGAAAATGAGAGTGCAGGACTGCAAGATCTCTAAGACTCCTTGCAGCTGTGATATTTTGTGAAATACAAATCAGATTGACAGAGTGCTAAGTGAGGTCTGAAGATAAGGTTGTTGCTGATATAGATCAAAGAAGGCACCCTGGAGGAAGTAGCATTTGAGCTGGACTTTTAAAAGATGGAGAAAAATTCATCTGGAAAAGGACAGAGGACATTTCAAGGTTGAAGAGAAATAGAAGATGGAGACATGGAATATGTAGAATTTTATCAGAGTCTACTTTACTTAACCTTATATCAGGGCTTCTTGAACTTTTTCTGTATGAGAAATTTTACATGACACTGAATATATAAGAATAAAAAATAGATACACAAATCATACATTTACCGGTAATAAATCATAAAGAAATTTACTTTAAAAGAATTCTTTGGAAAAAAGAACTAGAACTCATTTTTGAACACCAAATAGATAATTTTGATTATATTAAATTAAAAAGTTTTGGTACAAACAAAACTAATACAGATGAGATTAGAAGGGAGCAATAAATCGGGAAAATATTTTTACATTTAAGGGTTATGATAAAGGCCTCATTTCTAAAAAATATAGAGAATTGACTCAAATTTATAAGAATTTAAGCCATACTCCAATTGATAAATGGTTAACAGATATGAACAGACAATTTTCAGATAGAGAAATTGAAACCATTTCTAGTCATATGAAAAGGTGCTCTAAATCACTATTGATCAGAGAAATACAAATTAAGACAACTCTGACATACTATTACATACATTTGCTGAGGCAATTGGAGTTAAGTGACTTGCCCAGGATCACACAGCCAGGAAGTGTTAAGTGTGTGAGATCAGATTTGAACTCAGGTCCTCCTGACTTCAGGGCTGGTCTCTATCCACTTCGCCACCTAGCTGCCCCCTGCAAATATGAATATTTACAAATATTTGATTCCCTGGGAGGTAAATGTCACTATTCCTAATTTTACAGTTGAAGAAACCCAGGCAAACAAAAGACAGGTGATTTGCCCAGGATCATACAGCTAGTTAAGTGTTTAAGGTCACTTTTGAATTCAAATCTTCCTGACTCCAGGCCTGACACATTACTGACAGGGGCAATTAAGGGCAGGTTTCCCAGAAAAGGTGACATGGGAATGTAAGTTGGACAAATCAAGGAGTTATTACGATGCAAGATACTGAGTCAGATGACCTGATTTAAATTCTGGTCCTGTCATTTGCTAACTATGTGATCTTGGACATATTACTTCCTGTCTCTTCAGTTATCTAGCTGCAAAATGAGAAGATTGGACCAGGGGATCTCCAAATTCTAAATCTGGGGTCCTGTGATCTTTTACAGATAAAAAAAAAAATAGGTGAGGGAAGCAGTTTAGTCAAAAGCACAGAGGTGGGAGAGCACAGTTTGGTTAGGTATAGAGTGTGTAAAAGGCAGTAGTCTGAAATAAGAATAGAAGAGTAGGATAGCACCAAACTTTTTACCAGAAGAGTTTGAATTTGACTCAGAAGGGAATAGGAAACTCATTTAGAAACATACTGAGTTTGAGGTGCCGCCAATAGGCCACTGTGGATAGATTTGTGATTTCATTTAGTTTAGAAAACTCCCAAGATGAAGAAAATCCTTCTATCAATGCAGGTTGGCCCCTTCTCTCTAACTGATAGTCTTAGGGAATTGCCTAGAGAGCTGAGAGGTTGTGTCTTGCTCAGGATCACCTAAATACTGTATATCAGTGGACCAGACTTGTTCCTTGGTATTCTGGATTCTCAGGTCAGATCTCTGCCCCAGAGAATATAGGTCGAAAAATCCAGATCTCCAGCCATTGCGCCATATTGTCTCTCTTACTGACATAGAAACATTATATAGACAAAGGAGACATAAATCTGATGCTCAGAAAAGAGAGAAGGACTAAAGATTCAGGGGGCATCTCCAAAGAGGTGAGAGATAGTTGAAATCCTGAGAATGAATGAGATTTGCCAAAGATGGAAAAGTGGAGAGAGCTTAGATGTCGAAGGCAAATCAACACGAAGACCTGGGAGAAAGATGAAGAATAAATGAAAAAGATAGAGGAGCAGTTAGAGAGATAGAAGGACAACCAGTGAGTACAGTGCTTCTTAAGGTAAGATAATGGAAAAATGGGCAATGAGGTAAAATATTTCAATAAAGTCAAGAAGAATGAGGACATACAAAAGACCACTGGACTTACTTCTTACTTTCAGTTGTAAAGCTTGAGAACTAAGAAAAGAGAGGTATTAGATGGAGATAGTTTTTTTTTCCCCAAGCTTATCTGTAAAAATTATAAAGTGAGAATAACAGAGCATCAGAGCTGGAAGGGATCTTAGACACCATGTAATCTACTCTACCCATTTTGCAGAAGAGTAAACTGAGACCCAGAGAAGTGGGAGGATTCTCCCGAAGTCACTTTTGAAGGAAGTGAGAGGGTTAGTATTTGAACATAGATTTTCTGGCTTTGGTGCTCTTTCCACTAGAACATAGTCATGGTTCAAGTTGGAGTCAGAATTAGCATTAGTATTAGGAAAGATTTTACAGCTGGGGCCCTAGATATATCTTTTTTCCAAAACTAGTTGAATCTCGGATTTTTGTATCATCCATGGGACAAATCCACTCCTATTGCACTTCTTGTGAGCTTCAAGTCCCAGTTATCCAGTTGCCTTGGTTAAGGGGAGTATCAGAGGATTCCTGGGCTCTGGAGATTTCCTTGGGAAGGAAGGAAGCTGCTTGGGCCATTCCTAAGGTGAGCAGTGATGAGCATAATTATAGCCCTATAGCAAGAGCTTGTTGTTCTGTTCTGGGAATGCCATGGGTCTGGTGAGCAACCGTGAGAACCCAAGTGCCCACAGCCTGGGGGCAGTGCCCAATGCCATGTTAGGACCAAACCAGTCACCCTCCTGCACTCCTACCAAAGAAGGGGTGTGATAGGTTGATAATTGGCTCCCTCCTGACCTGGACTAGCTCTCATGTACTCACACATACCTGGGCAGGCAGTCTGACTAGAGAATAATTACAGTGATGAGCCTTTCATCTGGTGATCTCCAAGCACCAGGCTCCCATTAACTCATTAAGTCCCACACCTGGGTGAGGCCGGGCTTCAAGGTCTTTCGCCTCAGTTCCTGATCAGAAAACAACTGGCCAAATAACCTGGGCAAATTCCCACGATCCTGGGGTGGGGCTGAGATCCCAGGAATTCCAAGTCCTTAGCTGTCATTGGAAATCCCAGATAGAATGTTACAGCTGAGAAAGATGTTCAATATCATCTACTCTGTTGCCCTCTATAATCTACACTGTCTCCATTTTACGACAAGTAAACTGAGCCCTAGAGAAGGGAAGGAACTTGCTCAAATTCTCACAGTGAGTTTCATGAGGTATTGGTACTATACTCCACATTTCCCTAATTGGTTGGTAGAATTCTAGAACTCATCAATTTTTCCTCACTCTGTCACCCTATATTATGAGATCACAGAATTAGGGATTAAAGGGATCTCAGAAATTTTCCAATTCAATCTTCCCCCCTCCCTCATCAAAGGGGAAATTGAAGCCCAGAGATATAAAGGGGCTAAGGTCACACAAGTAATAAATGAAAGGAAGAAATTCAAAAACCAGCTCCTCAGGCCTCAAATCTCGTTTTTGGTGTTTTTAAATTTTGTTTTGATTTTTCAAATCTTTATTTAGTATATTATAGTATTTGGAATCAGGCATCCAAAACTAATTAAACTCCAAGTTCTTGAGAGAGCTCATATTTCTATAGCACTTTACAATTTATGATAAAATAAAGTTTAACATGATATAGCTTGTGTACATATTATTGTGGCCTATTCTACAATGTTTGAAACTGAGACAATACTAAAAGAAAAATCATGGCTATATGGATAATCAGTGTTAGAGCCTGGATTCAAATCTAGATTTCCTAATTCCAGATCCTAGGCTCTTGAACACCATGTAATAACATACAGAACTAGGAAAATGTGGCATCCAATGACAAGGGCATGAGGATATCCTCTCCAAAGGAGTTCAGAACACTGGGGAGGGGGACGACAGCAGCTTCTAGTCCTGGCTAAGTGCATGAACCTGCCTGCTGTTTTCATATTTCTTAGAAAGATCTGAGTTTCCAGGCCCCTTCCTGAAAAGTCAGTGCTTAGGGGAACCCTAAGGAGAGGGGAAAAGTCCATGGTTCCTACAAGAAGAACCCTGCTCTGGGAATTGGGACATTTGAGTTTTACTCCAGGCTCTAGTCCTAACTGTGTGATCTGGAGCAAAGTTCCTTCCACTCTCAGGTGCTTCAGGATCCCCATATATAAACTGAGTGAGTTAAAGTAATTAATCTCCAGTCTCCCTCCCTGTTGTGATAGTCTATAAATTTGAGCACATTATTGTACCTAAGAAAGCAAATATTGGTTATAGAAGCTGTCTTTTTCTTTTCTTTTCTTCCTTCCTCCCTTCTTCTCTTCCTTCCTCTCTCCTTCCTCCCCTTTCCCCTTCCTTCTTTCTCTCTCCCTTCCTCCCTTCCTCCTTTCCTTCTTTTCTTCCCTTCTCCTTTCTTTCCTCCCTTCCTCCCTTCCTCCCTCCCTCCCTTCCTCTTTCTTTCTTTCTGAAAAACAAAGGGAGAAAAAATGAAAAGAACTATTTTGGGAGAGAGGGAGCTTCTTCTGACTGCCAATGTCCCTTAGAGGCTGAATGGCCCCTTTGAGGTTAGGAAAGGGGCCCTTGGGAGATTGCTTGGGTTAGATCTGGGACACCAATTCTGGAAACCAATGATTATGAGAATGAGCTAGGATGGAAAGATGATCTAAGCCTACTCTGTGCTGGGGAACAGCAAGACAATGGCAGGCCAACGGGGAACCAATTTATGGAGTTGGAGGCATCCTCACTGGGTTCTTTACAACAAGGGTCTAGAACCTCAAAGTCACACAGCAACACCCCAGTTCCATCCCAATTGCTTCCCTAGAACCCTAGTCTTGAATATCAAGAGACCTACATTAAATCTTTGCCTCTGCCTTACTGTGTGATCTTAGGAAAGACACATTTCTTACCTGAATCTTGAAGAATTCTTCTATAAAGTAAGGAAATTCTTGTTAATATCTCTCCTAATTAGAAGCCCAAAATGAGTATGTATGGCCCTGGGCAAGTCATTTAATCCAGTTTCCTCATCTGTAAAATAAGCCGGAGAAAGAAAGAAATAGCAAATCACTCAAGTATTTTTGCCAAGAAAATTCTAAATGGGGTCACAAAGAATTGGACCCGACTGAAAAATTACCAAACAACAATAATTGAGCTTTTATGTAATGTTTTAAAGTTTTCAAAGTATTTTATAATTGTTATCTCATTTGATTTTCATAACAATCTAAGAGATAGATGCTATTATTTTAAAATTGAAAAAACTGAGGCAGAGGGAGTTTAAATGATTTGACTTTACTCACACAGTTTGTAATTTTCTGATATTCCTGACTCTAGACATACTGCTCTACCCACTGAGCCACCTAGCTCTGTCATTGCCAATAGTTGAACTCAGGTCTTTTGATTTTAAATCTTGGGTACCTTCCATTGCACCTTGCTGCCTCTTTCAGGAAAGGGGGTAGTTTCCCAGGGGACTGGAAGCATCCTCAGACCCACTTTCTAAGAGGGTCCATATGGACCGGAGCCCCAGAATCCTCTATGCACAGACTAAGTCAGGGTTCCTAAGGGAAGTCCTGGGCCCCAATGTCCAAGTGAAGGCTGGGAGATCTAGAAGACTCACTTCTACTACCCTGAGTCTCATGGCAATAGTGACTCACCAGTTATCTGGGACATGGGAATGAGTTGTGTCATGCTTTAGTTTTCCAATCCTGGCACTAGGCACAGGGTAGGGCAAAAGAACAGGGGAAATGCTGAGTGAGGCATCTTTCAGGGTCTGCCATACATTTCAAGACTTGCTCTTTTTATCCTGAGGTACCACCCCTACATCCTCTGAGACAACCAGACTTCACTCCAAGGCAGACTCATGAGGCAGATTACTGAATCCCTTTCAAAAAGCTCCTAGAAACATCAACGTGTAAAAAGGAAAAAAGAGAGGAAGATACAGATGACTTCAGCTGGAGCTGGTAGTTTCATAGATACCCAGCACCTTGGAATAAGAGAAGTTCTTGAAAAACAATCTTTTTCTACTACAGACTAAGAAAAGGTCAGAGGTTACTTCCTAGAGGTCATTCCTCTACCCTTCTCAGCTAAGGACCTTATGCTTGACCAAAAAATTGAGGTCATTTGCCAAGAGGCCCCTTTTCTTTCTCTTCCTTATCTCACATCAATTCAACATCTTTCCATTATCTCTTCCTTTCTAGTCTCAGAGAAAGAGATGGCTCTTGACAAGCTCTCAATCCCATCTCTCCCTTACTTCTCTAGCAAATTGCCCCCACTAGTGTCCCTTCTTCTCCTTTCTACTATATTCAATGTGTCCCTTATTCCTAGCTACTTCCTTCTTGCTTACAGACATGTCCATGTCTTCCCTGTTCTTAACTTTCACTAGATCCTATGATTTCCCTAAGCAACTGACCTGTGTATCTCCTCTCCTTGAAAAATTCATTTATACTCAGTGCCTCCACTTCCTTTCTTTTCTCTGTTCTAATCTGATCTCTTACAAACTGATTTCTGACCTCATTATTCAAGTAAAACCGCCTTCTCTAAAGTTACCCATGATCATTTGATTGCTAAAGCTAATGGCATCTTCTCAATCTCAAGCCTTCTTGACCTCTCTGCAGCAGTTCTCACTGGATCACCTTCTTAGATTTTTCTCTCCTCTCCAGGCTTGCATGACACGTCTCCCTTTTGATTCTCTTTCTGACTGTCTATTCTTCTCAGTCTATTTTTCTGATTCTTTCATGCATATCATGTCCACTAATCATAGAATGTTCATTCTCTTTTCACTCAAAGAAGAAGAATGCTCATCAGCTCTTCTAAATTCAATGATCATCTCTACACAGATGATTCCAAGATCTATGCAATCAACTATATTCTCTCTGTTGAACTCCAGGCACAACTTTCAAATTGCCTCATGGATCTTCAAACTGGATATCCCATAAGCATCTCAAATTCGGCATGATTAAAACAGAATTCATCATCTTTCCTTCATTCCCTTTTAAATTTCCTTATTACCATTGAGGATCAAGTGAGATATTTGTAAAATACTAGTTCAGTATAATGTTTGTATATGGTAGGTGCTTAATAAAGGTCCATTCCTTTTCTTCTCAAAGTCACAGGATGTGTCACAGGGTGAGATTTGAATCTAGGTGCTGCTGTAACTCTGGAGAGCCAGTGATCTTGTATCATGAAAACTTTTAAGTCCCCATTTTCTTTCCAACTTCCTTTTCTGTGTAAGTCCCAAGCTGATTTTAGGAAGGGCTGGGAAGACTTACATGAGCTGATGCTGAATGAAATAAACAGAATCAAGAATATATTGTATACAGTACTAGCAAGAGTGTGCCATGATCAATTATGAAAGACTTGGTTCTTCTCAGAAATTCAGCATCTAAATAAACTTTGAGTAGAAAATACTATCCACATCTGGAGAGATTAAGGAAACTGAATGTAAATCAACACAGGGTATGTTCACTTTTTTCCCTTTTTCTTCTGTTTTTTTTTTCTTCTGCTCTTCCCCTTTTGTTTTGATTTTTCTCTCCCAACATGATTCATAAAGAAATATGTATTACAGCAACAGTAAGATTATGTGATGATCAACTCTGATGAACTTGGCTTTTTTCAGCAATTTTCAGTTTTTTTCAGATCAATTTCAATAGTCTTGAGATAGAAAGAGCCAATGACCTTCCCACAATGATAAATGTGGAAATATGTGCAGAAGAATTGTACAAGTTTAACATATGTTGAATTACTTGCTGTCTAGAGGGGAGTATGGAGAAGGGAGGAAGAAAATTTTGGAACATAAGGTTTTGCATGGGTGAATATTAAAAACTATCTTTGCATGTATTTTGAAAATAGAAGGCTATTATTAAAAAGTTAAAATGTGTATTAAAAATTAATGTATGTATATATAAAACCAGAAAAAATAAAACTATTTTTTAAAAATTGTAAGTTTCTTGAGGGTAGGGACTGTCTTTCAAAACTTTTCTTATTTATAGCTCCTAGCTCAGAGCACAGTACCTGGCACAAAGTAGATGCTTCATAAATGTTTATTGAACAGAATTGAACTTATGTTCCTGAGTTGGTTTTTTGGGTTTTTTTTTTTTTATTTGTTTGTTTTTTGTTGTTGTTTTTAACCCAAGAACAGGGCTTTTCATTTATCCCTGTTAAATTGTTTGTAGTGCATCTTCTAATCTTGGAAGAACTTTATGTACTCGGCTTCCCTTCCTATCAAGGGCCTTAGCAAGGGTTGTATACCTGCTGTGACTCAGCCCCTGCAGTACTGTCCAGCCACCTAGCCCTGTGTGGCAAAGTTACCCAAGCAAGAATCCTGGAATCATAGGGGTGGGTGGAGTTCTCTACCCTCCAGTTTCCCAGAGCAGGAGGGTGTGGTTGGCTGGGTTCCGAAGCTCAGCTTCAGGTCAGAGAAATCCAAGTGTTGACCTCACTTCCCAATTTCAAACTCTTCTCTCCTCCCCGTGCCATGTACACATTAGAGCAGCCCATTGCTCTGCCTCTTACTAGTTATGTAACTTCTCCAGAGCTCAGCTGGGCTCATGGCTCCAGTCAACCCCTCACCTGAGCCAAGCCTCCCAGTGGCCCTAATCCAAACCTTCCAGCCAGACCCAACCTCCTCCCTTTTAGTTTAGGAAAAAGCAGAAACAATAGTGGGTGGATGACTAGGCCCCTCCACTCCCTAGCTCAAGCTTCCCGTATCCTTGGAAGTTCCCAAAGATGCTGAGGAGGAAGTGATAGTTTCCCTAAAATGTCTTCAGGTCTCATCATCACCTACAGAGGTGGAGGCAGGCTTGGACTCTCCACTTTGACTTAGAAGATACAGAAGCAGGAACAATGAATAACTCTCTAATACTGAATTGAAGGGAAAGTTCAGATCAACATTAGTAAAGGGATTTCTCAAGGCAGAAGCCTTCTATATGGATAAAATCAAAGGATAGGGAGAGAGATAGAGGAATAAAGCAAGCAAATAAATGAATACATGAATGAATAAACAAAAAGAAGGAAGGAAGGAAGGAAGGAAGGAAGGAAGGAAGGAAGGAAGGAAGGAAGGAAGGAAGGAAGGAAGGAAGGAAGGAAGGAAGGAAGGAAGGAAGGAAGCATATGAGGCATATGAGGGTGGAAAGAGAAGATATCATTGAGAAATGACAATAAAGAAACAGTCCAGAAGTGGTCATGGGAAGGAAGGAAGGAAAGAAGGAAGGAAAGAAGGAAGGAAGGAAGGAAGGAAGGAAGGAAGGAAGGAAGGAAGGAAGGAAGGAAGGAAGGAAGGAAGGAAGAAGAGATAGAAACAGAGAGAGACAAAGAGGCCTTTCCTTATCCCCAGTATTAATAGTGCCTTCCTGCTTCCCTTCTCCCAAAATTTCTTTATCTTTTATATTGATTCATGTATGTGAGTATACTATTCCCTTCATAAGATATAAATTCTTAAGCAACAAAAACTGTTTTGTTTTGTTTTGTTTTTAATATTCACAGTGACTAGACACAGAGTAGGGACTTAATCAACGCTTCTTAAATATAATTGAGTGGGAAGCAGTAAACTAGGAGAATAGGAATGAACAGAGGAACTGATGGCTATAAAAAAGCAGATTTAGTGTAAAAGAAAAGCATTAGAAGAATAGATGGGAAGTAGAAAGTTAAAGGTTCCAATATTGCATGTGGCCATCCCTCAATTTATCCAGCCCCTGTCTCGAGGCCACATTGACTTTCACAAAAGCAGATGGAAGGAAGGTGTCATCTTAATAGATTATACAGTCTAAAGTTCATTAACATGTAATGGAAACCTAGTAGATGAGGAAACAACAGAGTAGAGGCTGAGGAATTCAGAGGTCAGGTTACTGGTATCAGCATAAATATTTTGTTCCCCTAGAAAGGAGAAGTTTACAAGAAGATAATGATTCTTCCTGAGCTCCCTGGGGGAAAATATATTGTGACAATTACCTGGATGTCAACAGATAATAATAATAGGGAGAGGGAGAGGATGGCATATGAGGGTGGAAAGAGAAGATATCATTGAGAAATGACAATAAAGAAACAGTCCAGAAGTGGTCATGGGAAGCAGAAGATTGTTCTTCCTCAAAACCCTCTAAGTCCAATACTGTGGGTGTAGTGAGCATTAGTGAAGAGATAGTATATTATAATGGAAAAATCACTGGCTTTGAAGTCATAATCATGAACTAAATTCAAACCCTTCTTGTGTTACTTACTGTTCCTATTAACTTTCCATCCCTGGACTTCAGTTTCCTCATCTGTCAATTGAAGGAGGGAATTGAACTAGGTCCCTTCCAGCTATAAATCTCCATCACTATGGATCTCCAACCACTGTTGCTGAGTCTCCTCCTTGGAGCCAAATAGAATCCCTTTTCCACAAGTTATCTCTTCAAATAGCTGAAAACAATTATTATGTTTCCACTAAATCATCCCTAGGCTCAGGCTCCAATTATAAAGTCTTACTCTAATACTTCAGAGTTCCCTCAGCTTCTTAGAATTATGGGATCATAGAAGTGCCATTAAATAGAACTTCACAGTCCATCTAGCCCAACCCAGATCTGCCAAGCTCTAATGGGCCCTGTCAAACTGGAAAGTCCCTTGTTGATGGACTGTTGAAGGAAGATTTGTTGTTGTTTTTTTAATTGGAGAAACCTGACCATGTGTGCAGGCTGGAAGAAATGTTTTTTGATTAAAATTTTTCATTTTAAAAACATATGCATAGATAATTTTCAACATTCACTTTGCAAAGCCTTGTGTTCCAATTTTTTTTCCTTTCCTTCTCCTCATCCCCTTCCCTCTACAAGTAATCCGATATGCTAAATGTGCAATTCTTTTATACATATTTCCACATTTATAATGCTGCACAAGAAAAATCAGATCAAAAAGGGAAAATACGAGAAAGACAACAAGGCAAACAAATAACAAAATGAGTGAAAATACCATGTTGTGGTCCACACTCAGTCCCCACAGCTCTCTCTCTGGATACAGATGGCTTTCTTTATCACAATATCATTGGAACTGGTCTAAATCACCTAGCTGTTGAAAAGAGTCACATCTATCAGAATTGATTATCATATAATCTTGCTGTTGCCATGTACAATGTTCTCCTGGTTCTATTCACTTTACTTAGCATCAGTCCATGTAAATCTTTCCAGGTCTCTCTGAAATCATCCTGCTGATCATTTCTTATAGAATACTAATATTCCATACTATTCATATACCACAACTTATGCAGCCATTCTCCAATTGATGGGCATCCACTCAGTTTCCAGTTTCTTGTTAATACAAAAAGGGCTGCCACAAACATATTTGTACATGTGGGTCCTTTTCCTTTTTTTATGATCTCTTTGGGATACAGGCCAAGTAGAGACACTAGATCAAAGGGTATGCTTTGATAGTTTGATATGCTGAAAGAAATTAATTGGCAGAGAGAAACTGGAGATGCATGAGAAAGAGGGATGGAGAAAGGTACTGGAAGAGACATAAAGGTGTGGGAATGCCTTCAGTGTATTTGCCTAGACCATGAGGAGAGCCACCTCATTCTCTGAGCATGGAAGAAATGAGAAGAGGATTGAGGTATGACAGATACATCCAAGTAGAGTGGGGAGAAGCAGTGAAAATACAAAGATGATAGTACAAGGTAGGAAGGAGTTTAACTTAAAATTACATTTGCTTAGTGCTAGTAGATGCAAGCACTATATCAACCACTGGGGCTACAGACACAAAAGCAAATAGTTCTTTCAAGGAGCTTCATTCTACTGGGCATATTATATCACAAGGGTACAGAAAAGTATGAAATAGTTTGAAGGGGAAATGTGGCTAATAACTGAAAGGGAGAAGGAGGAATTCACATCAGAAGTTTCAGCCTCTTCACTAAGACAGGAGGCAAGATCATCTATCCTATCTGAAACTCCTGATGTCATTTGTCCTCTTCAAAAATTAAGGATGAACAACAACTGTGAAATTTAAAGTTCTATTCAAAAACCAAACCTGGATCACCACATTAAAGGTCTAAATATGTCAGGAGTCTAGGCAAAGGGAGGCTGACCACAAATGATTAAGCAGTTACTTAAAAAAACAAAAAAATAAAATTGGAGTCTAATGAGTTTTCTCTGACTCTTACAAAGCCTGAGTCACTCATTACAAAGAGGAAGATGAAGATAGGACTAGAGAATGCAAGAGCATGGGATGGAGTTCAAGGATCACATATATTGTTGCATGTTATTTCATTTATTAGAGCTTTATTCTTTGGCCCTGGAGGTTTTTTGTTCTTTGGGAGGTCCCAATTAAAATCTAAGTACCATAGGACCATGTTTAATATTTTTCCATTAATGTCTTAGTTGATAGTTAACACACAAATTAATGTGTTTGTGTGTTAACAGCTAAAGCTAAAGACTGGATTGACAGTTATGCTTTGGTTGACAAGTGAGATTTTTAAAAGTTAGATTCAGAATTCTAATTCTAGTTAGAATTAGAAACAGAAGGGACATCTGGGAATAAAATGGCTGGTTCAACCACAGGGATCATCTTGAATCCATAGGAAACTATATTCAGAGGCATCTTGCTGCTTCTCTAATGAAAACTTTTGCCACCTGCTCCCTCACATAGTATGAGGAAAAGAGCCAGATAGAGGATCTATGGCAGGTGACAGGTTTATTTATGCAGATGGGTTTCTACCCACATACACACTGGAGTGCTGGAACCAGCTCAAACTAACTTGTGAGAGCTGATTGTTAAATTTTCAGTGTGAGAGGATACACCTTAGAAATCAGCAAACACTACAAATTAGGACTTGTTTTGAGGATTGTCCACACTTAGGAGAGCAAGGAATAGGTTATCTGTCAGATATGTAAAGAAGGGAATAAATTCATAATCAAATGAGATAAGAGAGCATTATAAGAAGTAAAATGATAATTTTGATTATATTAAATTAAAAATGATTTGTACAAACAAAAATCAATGCAAATAAAATTAGAAGGAAAGAAAAAAGCTGGAAAACACAACAAGTGTCAGATAAAGACTTCATTTCTCAAATATGTAGAGAACTGAATCAAATTTATAAATCAAGTCATTCCCCAATTCACAAATGGACAAAGGATATGAAGTTTTCTGATGAAGAGCTCAAAACCATCTCTAGTCATATAAAAGCGCTCTAAATTATTATTGCTTAGAGAAATGCACATTAAAGCAACCCATACCTATCAGATTAGCTGAAATGACAGAAAAGGAAAATGATAAATTTTGGAGGGGTTGTGGGAAAATTGGGATATTAATGCACTGTTGGAGTTGTGAACCTATGCAACAATTCTGGAGAACCATTTGGAACTATGCCCAAAGGTCAATCAAATGGTTTATACACTTTGATATAGAAATCACAAAGAGATCATTTTTAAAAGGTGGGGAGAAAGATACATATACAAAGATATTTATAGCAGCAACTTATGTGGTGGCAGAGAATTAGAAATTGAGGGGATGCTCATTAATTGGAGAATGGTTGAGCAAGTTATGCTATATGAATGAATGGAATACTATTGTGCAATAAGAAATGATGAGCAGACATATTTCAGAGAAATATGTAAGGGCTTACATGAACTAATGCAGAATGAAATGAGTAAAGTCAGGAGAACACTGTACACAGTAACAGCAGCATTGTGCAATGATCATCTAAGAATAACGTAGTTCTTAGCAACACAATAATCCAAGACAGTTCCAAAAGACAAAGGATGGAAAATGCAATCCAAAAACAGAACCATGGAGTCTAAATGCAGAATTGAAGCATATAACAGAATGCTTACTGTTGGGGAAGGTGGGAGGTAAAATTTGGATCTTAAAATTTTATATAAAATAAATGTTTAAAAAATTGTCTTTACTTGGGATGGAAAATGCCATCCATATCCAGAGAACTTTGGAGACCTTTCTGTTGTTTATTTATTTGTTTGTTTGTTTTTTTTAAGGAAAAAAAGGATGGTAAAGGATCATGGTTTTCCCCTTTTGATCTGACTTTTCTTGCAAAATATGACAATTTTGGAAATATGTTTTAAAAAATTGTCTTTATCTACAGTTGGAAAAAATACTATTTTGAAAAATGAGCACCTACAATAAAAGGGAAGCCACTATTTCCCAAAACAGACTATTTCACTGAGGAATAACTCTAATTGTTTAAAAGTTTTTTCATAGAATTTATTTAGGATTTATAGACACATTTAGGATAATGTATTTCTATGATATCTGTCACTCAGTCCTGTCCTCAAAAAGCTTCTGATATTTTTTCCACAGGATAGTTTTTCAAGTATTTGGAGATAGTCTTCATGTCCCATCTAAGTCTTTTCTTTTCCAAACCTGCCTATTTCTTCTTTGCCATCTAGTCATCATGAGCAAAAGTGATTTAGCCTCTATTTGCCTCAGTTTCCTCACCTATAAAAAGCAATTCATAGCACCTACCTCCCAGGGTTATTGTGAGGATCAAATAAGATTATATCTATAAAACACTTTGTGGGCCTAATATGTATAAAAATGCTACTTATTATTAATATTACTTTGGACAGCTGTAGCTATTAGGAAGTTTTTCTAAACTTGTCCCTTGGTAATTTCACCCATAACTCCTTGTTCTGCCCTTTGGCGTTAAGGAGACTATGTCTGATCAATCTACCATATGAAAGCTATCATCTATCTCTTGTCTCTTTTCTTGCTCATGCTAAACATCTCCAAGTTCTTTCAAGAGATTCTTTCATGCTACCTGGTCTCCAGTTCATTCAACATTCTAGTCTGTTTCCTTTCAAGGAGCTCCAGTTTGTCAACCCATTAGAAACTAAATGAAATGTATTATGTAGCTGAAAATTTAGAATCCATCATTGAACAAACCCAGTAGCATATAATACCCAGTCAGCTAATCAGTGGTCTCTCTGCTCAGTGTTTGTAGTTTCTGTTGAAATTTTGTGGTAAGCGGTCATTTCTGGAAAAAAAAAATCCAGTGATCTATAGGATGGGGATTCTTAAGGTTGGGGTTATACAGCTATAAAAATGTACCATCATTCACGCAATGGCTTCATACTTACCCATGTCCAATACTCAAACCCCAGTAGATCTAGCTGCTGGGATGATTGCTGGCCTGTCTCTAGACCTGAACTTAACTATGTTTTGCCCTTAAAGAATAGAAGATTAGGGACTGTCTCATTTCAATTTTCCCCTGGTTCTCTGTGCTCTCCAAGGTAGCAATGGACAATTGGATGATGAGCTAATGGGACAGAGTTAATGGAAGCCTTCTGGTGGTTAGGGAAGGAGCCCAGCAGCGAGCACCCCCACAAGCACCCACACAAGCAACCCACAGAGAATCCTGAAGACTGAATTAAATAAATTAAACTTAGAGGCAGAGCAGACTCTGCAATGACTGGGGAAGGCAACAGATATGTGGAAGACAGTGGCTTCAGGGCTGATATCATAAACACAGTCAGCCCTCAGATTCCCATCCTTAAAAGGTCAAGGGTGGGCCTGTTTCCCTCCTGAAGGATGCCCAAAAGTCCAAGGCCACACACCTCAAATCGGTCAAAACCTAGGGGAGGGAGGAAAGGAAGGAAGGAGGGAGAGAGGGGAAGGGATTGAAAGGTGGCCTGGAACTTCTACCCACAAGCCTAGAGACTCTAGTGGCCCCAAGATGGTGTTGAGCCTTGCAGCCTTCCTGGGGTCTGGCAAGGTCTGCTATCCTTCCTCTTTCTCCTTCCTCTTAAATCTACTTTCTCTTTCTGAAAGGGAGAGGAGGGAATGGAGCAAGAGTTGGGCTGGGTGAAGTGACCTTTGGCCCCTCCTGCCCTTTCCCCTTCCCCAGGCCCCACTGTGGCTCCTCCTAGCAGATCCTGAATGTGGGTAGAACAAAAGTACACCTTTCTCCAGCCTCTGAGATACTCCAGACCTCTTTCTCTTTATGCCCCTATTCCCTCCTCCTCCCACTTCACTCTTTCCTCACAGGCTGAGCACCACAATCTGGGGTCAGGGAGGCAGGCCCTATGGTGACTTCTTGACTCAGCCTGATTAGAAACAACTCACAGTCAGGAAACAATGAAAGAATTACTCAGATCAAAGGGGCCCAGCAAAGATTGGAACAAAGGCTTTATTTCTGAACCTAAGCCCTAATTTTTTTCTTTTCTCCAACCATTTATATTTTCAGTTTCACATTGTAAAGAGGCATTTGTTTTCATGTGTCACCTATCTCCCCCCAAGCCCACTTATTTGGCCTGATTTCAGTATCCCTGATTATGGAACCACCTTTATGATCATCACATATATATTGTAAATTTCCTTGACTCTTTCCCTCTCCCTGTTAAGAGTTATCAGCTCTCACTGGATAGAGCACCAGCCATGAGTCAGGAGGACCCGAGTTCAAATCTGGCCTCAGACACTTAACACTTCCTAGCTGTGTGACCGTGGGCAAGTCACTTAATCCCCACTGCCTCAGTGGAACAAAAAAAGAGTTATAAGCGCTCTCTCTGTGTGTCACATTCCTCCCACCTAACTCCTCCTTTTGAAGGAACATAGCCAGAGAATATCCAGATGAGGACAGCTTGGAAGGTGCAGAGCCTTGAGCCCCTTCCACATGAGGATCAATTAAGGACGCTGAGAAGTTGATCTAGGAGAAGTGAAGACTTTAGATAGGGCAGAGAGGAGGACATGACGACCATCTTCAAGTATTTCAGTGGCTGTCTAAGAAGAAGAGATTAGTCTCCTACGGAGCTATGAGACTTTACCTCTCTGGTCCTCAATGGTACTCATCTGAGAAAGAGATTGGACTTGATGTCTCTGAGACCTTTTCTAGTTTAAGGTTTAGATTTTATGATTGTCTTTGACTACTACTGATATCACTCTGCTGGATGCCCTCATTGCTCCCCCTTTGGGAATTGCCAGAATCCTCCAATAGCTCTGCCCACCTCCATTCTCTCCTCTCTCCACATGCTGCCATTTTTTTCTTCCTCATGCACAGATCTTCTAATGTCCCTCATTTGCTCAAGATTTTCTTGGATTTTCTATTACTCATAGGAAGCCTTCTCTAATTCTCACCAAAAGTGACAACCCTTCCTTCCTTGAACCTCATTCTGTTGGTGTTTTTCCGATGCATTTTTCCTGTAGTACCATGGGCTGTAATTATCTGAGTTTGGACCTAAAGTCAGAAATGGTATCTTTATTTAGGATCTGCATTTCCTTAAATTCTAAGTTCGAGGCAGGCTCACATTAAGCACTTAATAAGTATCAATGGACCAAACACCTTAACAACGGTAGGTGCTGTCCCTTACAGGTGAGGGATTCTTCACATTATTTTTCTCAGGTTGTGACCTAGGAGGGACCTATGTTATTCAGTTTTATCAGTTGTGTTCAACTCTTCCAACTCATTTTACAGTTTTCTCAGCAAAAATGCTGGCATGATTTGCCAATTCCTTCTCCAATTCTAGTCTAACCCCTTTATTTGTCAAAAGGAGAAACTGAGGCCAGCAGAGGTTCCACTATGAACCAAGACTAGAATCCAAGTGTCTTGACTTCTGATCTTCAGGGCATTTTTATTGGAAAAACATGATTCTTGCAATAAGACCGTGAGAAAAGCATCTTTAGAATCATTGAATCTAGAGAGCTATAGAAAAAAAAAAAAAAAAGAAGAAGAGATTGGTATATTTTGGACATATCAGAAGTTTCTAAGAAGTGTTCAGCTTGATGTAAACGTAGGAGTTAGACAGTTCAAGAGGAGGGACTGGTTAAGGCTTTCTGTGTGGGGCAAATGTTTCACTGAAATCCCAAGGGTAGGATATGTCCATTCAAGGCCAGACTGACTACTCCAAGGGCTCTATATTGAAGAAGAAAACAATGATGTTGGAGTTGATCAGATAGGGCTCCTCCTGTGAAAGGTCCCTTGTCCTCTTCTCAGCCCCTATCTCCCATTGCATCTTGGGGGATGGATTTCAAAATGGCTTTCTTTTGAAAGGGCAAAGTGATCAGTTCAGCCCCCTTCCTTACTTGGATTATGGTACAATAGAAATGTATTGTCAAGATACCTACATTCAAATAACTCCCAGGAAATTTTCCTTCTTTAAACCTCTATTTCCTATTCTGCAAAGTGGAAGGATCAAACTGATAACCTCTGAGTCCTTCCAGCTCTGAAGTCTATGGCCTTGTGAGAATTAAGGTCCTTTCTAGCTCAGACAATCTATATTTCTGGGAGTAGAGGCAGGTAAGTGGAGAGATAAATAGATTGGAGTCCCAAGCCTCTCATTACCTTCTATTCCAATAATCCCATTATTCAGGATTTAAAAAAAATTAGGTGATTCTTATATTATATAACTGCCATTGGCCTGTGTTCTCTCCATAAATGTGCCTTCTCCCTTTAGGATCTCAGAGATCAAATGATCATAGAATTCCAAAATTACTGAAACTCAAAATATAGCAACCTTCCAGTTCAATATATGCCTGTATGAGAATATTCTTTGTGATGTCCCCAACAAGTAATAAGTTAATCTTCAGTGTAGACATGGAACCTATAGCTCTCCAGGAAGCCCATCCCTCTTTTAGCCACCTTCAATTGCCAAGTAGTTTCTCCTTACATCTAGATAATATCTGCCTCCCTGCAAGCATCCACCAAATGCTCCTGGTTCTGTCCTCTAGGGTCAGGGGACATGAGTCTAATCTTTATTCTATATAATAGCTTTTTAAACATTCTCTCTTAAACCTTCTCTTCTCCATTCTACAAAATTTCTCGTTCCTTCAGCTTGTCCTCTTATGATATAATCTTCAGGGCTTCTCATCATCTGACTCTCCTTCTTTGGGGCATGCTTCAACTTGTTTATAGGCTACAAATATGGTACCTAGAACTATATATTATATGCTATTTGTGGTCTAATTAAGGCAGAAAATTATGTGGGACAACAGCCCACCAATCATTCTGCTCAGTCCCATTGACTATATCTCCTTAGTCTTCCCAAGACATTCACTGATTCCCTAAGAGACTATGCAAACCTCTCTCATTGTGGGATTTTAGACCTGATTTATTCTGCTTATCTGCAGAAGATAGAACTATGACAGAACTTTTGATGAGTAGAAGTTGCAGAGCAAAAAACTTAGGCCCAATGAGTGAAAAATGTTTTCCTTAGCAGGCAAAATTGGCATGGGCTGGTTGTGGAGGCAGAGGATTGCTCCTTGCTTTCAAACAGAGGAAACTCCTTGTCAAGTAGATTAAAAAGGGAATTCTTAGTGAGATATCATTGAAATTGATGACTTCTGGGTAGCTAGGTATTGCAGTGGATAGCGCACCAGCCCTGAAGTCAGGAGGACCTGAGTTCAAATCTGACCTCAGACACAACACTTCCTGGCTGTGGGACCCTGGGCAAGTTACTTAACCCCAATTGCCTCAGGGGAAAAAAATAGATGACTTCTGAGTTCCTTTCCATTTGAGGATTTTGTGATTTTGTGATTTTTGCTATAAATTGACAAGAGTGATGACATCATGTAGGCAATACTTTAGTTGGGTTTTCATGACATCCAAATTTGTTCCTTGCTACTTTAATGTATTAGAGGTGTCATCAGTGTGGGTCTCCCTTCTTTACTGCCCATCCCATCTCCTCCATGCCGTCTCAAGCTCAATGTACAGTTCTTATCCATTAATGGGCTTACCCAATGCATGGAGGACTTCTCCTGGTTCCTGAAATATTCTGTGCAACAGCCCAACTGTCATTAGGTTATTCCCATTCTTTCTATATAATCAGCCCACCCCTCTTTCCACCCATAAAGGTCTTTGATAGTTTTTTAATATCACTTCTCATGCACAAATCCCCTCTGAAAATGGACTACCTCCTACTGACTTGCACGAGGACTCTTTCCAGTGCCCTTCAGGTCATCAGCAGTCATGATTCTTGGGAGATTGTGGTTTTCCATGATTGTTTTGCCATAGATTTCTAGGTGGTTCAGTAAATAAGGTATTGGACTCAATGGGTCAAGAAAATTAGAATTCCAGGCCAGTTCCAATGATCTTGTGATGATGAGAACTATCTATACCAAGAGAGAGGACTGTGGGAACTGAGTGTGGATCACAACATAGAATTTTCACTCTTTTTGTTGTTGTTTGCTTGAATTTTATTTTCTTTCTCATTTTTCTTCCCTTTTGATTTGATTTTTCTTGTGCAGTAAGATAATTGTATAAATATATATGCCTATATTCAATTTACATATATTTTACCATGTTTAATATATATTGGATTACTTGCCATCTGGGGGGGGGGAAGGAGAAAGATGGGGAAAATTGGAAAACAAGGTTTTGCAAGGGTCAATATTGAAAAAAATATCCTTGCGTATGTTCTGAAAATAAAAAGCTTCAGTAAAAAATAAAATGTAATAAATTAAAATAAATAAGTGAAAAAAGAAATTAGAATTCAAATCTTGCCTTGGGTATTTAATACCTATATCATCCTAGGTGATATTAACTTCCTTCAGCCCAGAAAATAAGGATAATAATAGCACTTACCTTGTAGTGTTGTTGTAAGGATCAAAAGTGATATTATATGTAAAGTAGTTGGCAAACCTTAAATTGCTAACCCAGGAACATTATTATATACCATTACCAGGAGGATGTCAGTGATAAACAGTTGATATGTCTACAAATGCTTTATGGTTTATAAAATATTTATAAAGCACTGTGGGTTGGAATGCAGATATTCTAATCTTCATTTTACTGAAGAAAAAACTAAGACCCAGTGGGGAAAGTGATCTCAGAGACAGATTTCTGTTTCAGACCTCAGAAGCCAAGTCAAATGTTCTTCCTACTACACTGCTCCCTCCCCCATGCTATATATGTGCAATTGAATCTTTGAATCCAAGTACAGAACTTTACATTTATATCTTGACATTTATCTCTATTGAATTTCATCTTTTAGGCTTAATCCCAAATTATATCCTGTTGAGATCCTTTTGAATTCTGATTCTGTCATAAAATCTATTAACTTCCAGCTCTATGTGATTTGTAAAGTCAAAAACCCAGGTCTCACTATTTCATGTCTCAGGAATCCTTAAGATTTTTGACTCCACCATAGAAAGGGCTGAAAGGGCTCTGGATAAAATCTTGATCTTCAGAACTAGTAAATCAATGACCCATATCAAAGGATTTACTAATTTATTCTTTAGCTCAACACAAAGAGTGGTCTTAGAGCCAGGAAACCTGGTTTTTTTCCTAATTCTGCCACTTATTTCTCAAGGGGACCTTTGAGCCTGTCCCTTTGCTCAGTTTCACCAAATGGAAAAATTGGGTGTTTGAAGTCGATGACATTTAAACCCTATATTTCTAGGAAGGGCTGAATGGAGAGAAAGAGGGTGTATATAACTAGGGAAAGTGGCAACCTACAGCCTAACAAAGATTAAAGGGAGAAATGTGGGGAACCAAGGATTTCTTTAACTTGTTTCAGCTTTTTCAGAATCTCATTAAAAATGGCTCTCTTTGAGGGAAGAAGGGAGAAAGAGATGGAGGAGAAATTTTAGGCAATGTTAAAAATAAAAAATATAAATGTTTATTTTTTAAAAGACTATCCTTTGAAAAAAGTGTCAGAATCCCTGACTTTGAGCCTACTCAGACAAAATAGTGTAAGGGAAGAATCAATCACTTCATTTCTAGGGAATCATGGGATTTGGAGACAGAAGAGACCTTTGAGAATACTTACCCTAGATTGGGATCTGTGAACCTGGGTTTAAAAAAAAGCTTTTTAAAATAACCATTTCAATATAATTGGTTTCTTTCATAATCTCTTGTATTTCATTTTAATTCCATTTTATTTTTAATTTAATTTACTTACATTTTATCCTGAGGAAGAAAGAAAAAAGGAAACAAGCATTTATTAAGTGTTTATTGTATACCAGTCACTTGGTATTAAAATAAGCAAAAAGGAAGCCAGTCTCAGCCCTCAAAGAGCTTTCTTTCCAATGGGGGAATACAACATGAAAAAGAGAGCTAAAAGGTAGAGAAGAAGAAGAATGACATAACTGATGATATCAGGGGCTTCATCCCAAAGGTTTTCATGACACAAAACTAGTTAGAAACCTCCATTCTAGTGACTTTCAGCCCTGATATTATGCAGATGAGAAAACTGAAGGACCTTAAGGGAATTTCCCAAGCTTCCACAAAAACTATATAACTAAATTTGGTTTCGCATCCTAGTCCTCTGACTTGGAAACCTGGACTTCCAGGACATCATCCTATAGATCATTCAGCAGACATTTAGAGATTACCTACCATGGACACAACTCTGGGCTTGCTTGAATAATGACTTCCTGTCTTCGAGGAGATGACAATCTAAAAAAGAAGAATAAGAAACTGATTCAGAAAATTGTAACATAAGTTAAGCTATGAAAGCAGCTAGATGATGCAGTGAATAAGGAGATGCTATTAGAGAGTGACTTATCTGAATGTTCTCTGCAAAATGGGGGTAATAATATCACTTATTCTATGGGGATTAAATGAGATAATATTTGTAAAGCACATCACAGATCTTAGGGACAGTGAGGTGGCTCAACAAGAGTGCTGAAGTCAGGAAAGATTCATTTTCATAACTTCAAATCCAGCCTCCTAGCTGTATGACCTCATGTGCCTTAGTTTCTTCATTTGTAAAATGAGCTGAGAAAGAAATGGCAAACTACACCAGTATCTTTGCTAAGAAAATCCCAAATGAGGTCGTAAAGGATCAGGCATGAGTGAAATGACCAAACAACAATAATATCACAAACCTTAAAGTATCATATAAATATGAGCTATTAATAAGGGAGGCTTGGAGCAGTGGCACAATGGGAAAGAGCACTAGGTTTAGAATGAGAGGATCTGGGTTTGAAACTTAGTGTCATGTCCCTTTCCTGGTCTAAATTGTGAGAGTTCATCTAGATTCAATCAAATAAAAACTTATTAAATGTCTGCCATATGGCATACAAAGAAAGAGAGGAAGAAGAAAAATGATTAAAAAAATGGAAGGGAGGGAGGGAGAAAGAGAGAGAGGGAGGGAGAAAGGAAGGGAGAGAGGGAGGGAGAAAGGAAAGGAAGGAGAGAAGGAGGAAAAGAGGGAGGAAAGGACGGAGGGAGGGAGGGAGGGAAGGAGAGAGGGAGAGAGAGAAGAATGGAAGGAAAATGACTCTTCCCCTCAGGGAATTTGTATTCTACCACAGAGTAAAATATAAAAAATGGAGTTGATAGTGTTTGAGTTGAACCTTTGATGGAATTAGGACTTCTAATCTGAAGGAAGAGAGGAGATAAATATTCCAGGCATGGGGAGTAGTTGTGCAAAGCCACTGAAGGTATGGGGAAGCAGTGACATGTATGAAGACCAACAAATAAGTTCATTTTCTTTGAAAGTTAAGTGTGAGAGGAAGTGATGGGAAACAAATTTGGAGACAGGTTAAAGCATGGATCATGAAGGACTTTAAACACCAAACACAGGCATCATTTACATTTTATCCTAGAGGTAAAAGGGAGCCACCGAGGCTTCCTTTGTAGAGGATTGACATAGTCAGAATTATATTTTAATTTAACAACTATTTAGAGGAATAACTAGAAGGAAGAGATTGGTGGCAAAGCAATGAAGTAGGAGGCTCTAGAAATAGCCTTCCATTTCTGACACTGTTTCTGGGCACAGGGACAGGGTTGGTTGCAGCTGCTAGTAATAGAAGGAAGAGCTCTATACTGGTTGGAAAAACCAGAGAAGGCTTCCTGGAGCAGGTGACAACAGAGCTGAGTTTTTGAAGAACAGGTAAGGGTTAACAGGTGTAAATGAGGGATAAGAGTTCCCTCCTTGTATGGAGCTACCCTTCCCAATGATGTCCTTGGCTCCTGAAAGCCAAGTAAGGACTGACTTTCCTTATTGACAGAAGAAAATAAAATCTAGGAACTGGCAGCTGCTTCCACTTAAATTAAAAAAGTGACTTGTCTCATAAAGAGAACAAAAAGCACTTTTGTCTAGAAATACAATGGATAAAGGAGTCCTGGGCTGGACTGCCAGCAATGGGTTCCTTCCATATGGTTCTCCCTAAGCTCTGCTGTGTGGGTAGCTAAGCCCTGGTTTCTTTTGTGGATCATCCCTCTCCTAATGATTTTGTTTGGCCAGGCTCAGAAGTTTATAAATAGTGGCACCTCAATCCCCTTCCCACTTTGTGTCCAAGATATAGGGACTCCAACCCTGATGGTTTCCATGTCACAGACTCACAACTGTGTGAGTCACAAACAATAGGGTTTTGTTGGTAGACTAGTTTAATTAAGATGGGGGGAGGGGAAAAGCCCAGGACTGGCAGGCAAGAGGCTTGGGTGGGACTTTTGGCTCTGCCATCGACCCACTCGCTATGTGACCTTGGAAATCTTCCCAAAAGGTCGAGTGCCTTAGAAACCTTCAAATTCTCTCATTTTACAGAGAAGGAAACTGAGGCCCAAAGAAAGGGAAGAGATGTGTTCACATCACACAGAGGATGGCCAAACTAGGATTATAACCCCAAAATTTCATTCCTTAATCCATGAATCTTTTCATTGCAACACATTCTCTACCTTATTCAGATACAACTGGTGTTATATAAATGTTTGTTTCATTCTTTCCTAGATGGCCATATCATTTCTTTGGAGCACTTGTATTTCTGGGCTTGGGATAAGATTTTTTTCTTCTGGGCTTTCACCAGACTGCTGCTCCCTGCTAGTATTTCCGGGGCTCACAAGAACACCTACTGATGCTCTGCTCTCACACATATTAAGATCAGAAAATCTCTCCATGAGATGGGCAGTTGAATTATTTTTTAGTGTGTTGTCACTTAGGCTGTGAACACTAAGTCAGGAAGCCAAGGAAGTCAGAATGCCCCATTATTTCAAGGGCCTATGGCCCCAGACAGTTAACTTAAGGTTAGAAATGCCTCATAAGTCCTGGTTAATGACTTCACAGAATCATAGATTTAGACTTATAAATGAGTTAATCTAGGCAACCCCCTTTTATGTAAATGAGGAAGTTAAAACCCAGAAAAATTAAATGACTTGCTGGAGATGCTATCTAAAGTGATTGGCAGAAATAGGACCCAAATTGAGATCTTTTGATTCTAAATCCAGTGCTCATTTTCCTATACAATACCACCCTTATGGGGAATCTAAGGTACTTAAACCTCTTTTGGGGCACTCCGTCCAAAAAAAATAAGCCAGAGAAGATGGATGAAGACTGATGTTCTGAAACTCTGAATATGATTTCTGATTGACATGCAAATAAAACTGAGCTAGAATAAACATTTACTAAGTGCCTGGCACTGTGCTAAGCACTTTACCAATTTCACTTCATTTGATCCTTACCAAAATCTGAGGGAGTAGGTACTTTAATAATTTCCATTTAGAAATGAAAGAAACTGAGGCAGACAAGTGTTAAGTGATTTATCCAGGTTGATCTGAACTCCAGACTTCCTGACTGAAGGACTGTTATTCTATCCACTATGCCACCTAGAAGAACAAGAGGTAATCAAAAGAACAAGGGGTAACCAAAAGAGGCAAAGTCATAGCCTTCCACCTTCTGGGTCAACACCCCTGCTTTTATTATGTATATCTACCAGTAACACTACCTGCACATTTTGTACTATATTCCAGCTGGGACAAAATCTACAGGTGCCTCTTCAATTTCACAGATGTTTCATTTTATTTTCTAAGCAAAGGGGCAAACTTGAATTGAATGTTTCTTCAGAAGTGTATAACTTCTTCAACAAGTAGACTTGATGAATTCTTAAATAATAATCGAGCTGTTCTAGGAGTGATCCCTGCCCTTCTTCCTTTTAGGCAGCAGGAGGGGAAAGTTAGCGAGCTAGTCAAGGGATGACCTGCAATGTATAACACCTGTAGACTTCCCATCTTCTCGTATAATTTCATTCATGTCATTCCTGATCTTTATACTTATTACATTCCCTCTTTTGTTGGTTTGTTTTTTTTTTCTGTATCTCATTGTTCATTCCATTTACATTGTTGCAATTATTGTGTATATTGTTTACTTGGCTCTGCTTATTTCATTCTACATCATTTCATTTAATTATTTCCTTGCTTCTCTTTATTAATCATATTTGTCATTCTTATAGAACAGTAATATTCCATTATATTCACGTACCACAATTTGTTTAGCCATTCTTCAAATCAATGGGCTTCTACTTTGCTTCCAATTCTTTGCCATTAAAAAGTGCTGCTGTATTTTGGTGTATGTGGGGACTGACTTCTTATCAATAACTCCCTTAGAGGTATAAAAGCCCAGTAATCATTTCTGGTTCAAAGTGGATAGAAATATCAATCACTTTATTTGCATAATTTCAGATTCCTTTCCAAAATGGTTATGCCATTTCATAGCTCCACCACAATCCTTCCAATATTGAGTATTGCCATTTTGGGGAGAAATTTTTGCCAATTTTCAGGATATGAGATGAAACCTTCAAGGTTATTTTGATTTGCATTTTTCTTACAATTAGTAATTTAGATCATTTTTTATGTAGTTGTGAATACTTTGCAATTCATCTCTTGAGAACTGTTCATATCTTTTGACTGCTTATCTTTTGGGGAATGACTATTAGCCATATGCATGCATATTGTGTATATATATCTTAGATATCAAACCCTTACTAGAGACATTTGATACATATTTTTCCCATCTGACTGCTTCCTTTATTATTCTAGATGCATCAATTTTGTAACTTTGCAGTTTCATGTAATCAAAATTATCTCTTTTATTTTTCTTAATCAATTCTATCTTTTGTTTGGTTGTGATTGCTTTCTCTTTCTAATACTGTTAAAGCCTGATATTTTGTATTAAGCTCAGGTATCCAATTTAGAATGTATTATGGGAAATAGTGTGAGGTGCTGCCAGACAGCCTTCTATTTTCCCCAGCATTTTAATTAAATAAAGAGGTTTTTGTAGATAATTTGTGTTTGAGTCATTGAATTCCATATTTTCTGGTTTTCCTTTGTCTTATCTGTTCTAACCTTTCTATTTTCTTTAACCAATACCAGTTTTGATGACTGTTGTTTTATAATATAGCTTGAGGTCTAAAAATGTTATTCCTCTTCATGTTTACTTCTTTTCAATATTTCATTTCATATTATAGCTCTTTTTTTGAAATTAATTTTGTTATTATTTTACCAAGTTATATAAAGCATTCTTTTGATAATTTGAATGGAGTGGAATTAAAAGTATAAAAAACTTTGAAACTAGTACCATTTTTATATAAAATACAATTTTATATAAATGTAATGGCTAGCAGACTGATTTCAGAAAATCCTGGAAAGGCTTACATGAACTGATACTAAGTGAAGTGAGCAGAACCAAGAGAACATCATGCACAGTAACAAGATTATGTGAAGGTCAACTGTGATAGACTTGGCTCTTTTCAACAATAAGGTGATTCAAGGCAATTTCAATAACCTTATGATGGAAAGTGCCATCTGCATCCAGAAAGAGAAAATGGAAACTGAATGTGCATCAAAGTATGTTTTCACTTTTTTTTGTTGTTTTCTTGGTTTTTTTCCCTTTCTCATGTTTTTTTTTTTTCCCTTTTGATCTGATTTTTCTTGAGTAGCATGACAAATATGGAAATATGTTTAGAAGAATTGCATATGTTTAACCTATATTGGATTACTTGCTGTCTTGGGGAGGGGAGGGGAAGGAAACTTTGGAACATAAGGTTTTGCAAGGGTGAGTATTGAAAACTATCCTTGAATGTATTTGAAAAAATAAAATACTATTACTATTAAAAAAAAAAAAAAGAAAGTATTACCATTTTATTATATTGTTAGAACCTAGCCATGAGTACTGAATATTGGGTAATTTTCTCCTATTTTCCCATCCAGTGACTTTTTCCTTAATAAATCATTTTTTTAAGAAGTGAAATATTCTATTTTTATTCATTTTTTTGTTATTCTTTTCCTTCAAAAATGGATCTTAATTGCACATGTTTAACCTTTATCAGATCATTTTTGTAAAATTTTGTCTGCCAAAGTTTTCTCCTTCCCTGCCAGACCTCTCCCCTCCCCAAGATATGCTTATACCCTTAAGAGAGTTATTGATAGGAAGTCAATCCCCACATACACCAAAATATAGCAGGAAAATATTTCATTTCTAAAATTGTATATTCTTTTCTTTTTTTTTTTAAAGTAGGTCAAAATAGAAAAAGGTCAAAAAAATGAATTTTGGAAACTATGTATATTTGAAAAAATAAAATACTATTGAAGGAAAAAAGAAAATAAATCTTAGATTACTCTCCCTTTGGCAGAGACATAAGAGGGGCTATGGGTATTGAATGTTGCATGCTCTGGCAGACCCAGTCACAGGATCTTTGGTTTGTTTTAACTTTTTCTTTGTCACCAAGAAGCAGAGAAGAGTGACAAGCATATCCAGATATAATGGAAAAGCAAAAGATAATAATGAAACTTACTTAAAATAGCACAAATAACCCTCAAAACTTGTCCTTGGGGTCTAGAAGACATGGAAAAGGTAGAAAGAAGGGAAAGAGGGAATAGGTCCCAGGCTTGGGAATTCATGCAGGCAGAGGCAGGAGAAAGCCCAGAGTAATTAGTTAGGGATGGGATAGAGCAAAGTTTCTTGAACTATGGATCATGATCCCATATAGTGTTACATAACTAAATATTGGGGGGGGGTCCCAAAATTCTGATTTATTGTTAGTAAATGTTTGGTTTATATACCTATTTTATATAACTACATATCTAGGGTTGTATAAAAAATTTGGGGTGTAAAGAGGATTGCAAGTGGAAAAAGGTTTAAGAAGCCCTAGAAGAGGGGATCTGGGAGCTCAGAGGAGCCAAAAAAGTTCAAAAATTCAGAAGTTCAAGGAGCTAGAGCTTCAAGTAGGGAGCTCAGAGATTAGAAGAGATTTAGGAACCTGTGAGGTACAAGCAAAGACCCTGCCTGAATCAGCTCAGAAGTAGCAGCAGCACCCAGGAAAATTGGAACCTGCTTCCCAAGACTAAAGGCCAGTTTTTTCACACATGGACACCCAATAGTACTTTTACCTATTTCTGAAACTCACAACAACTAGACAAGGCAGAGACTGTTTTATCCCCATTTTACAAGGGAGCAAACCAGTTATTTCCCCAGTGCCCCACTTTGAGTTAATCATAGAACCAGGAGGAAAACCAAGGTCTCAGACGCCCAGGCTGGTGTCATTTCTCTTACAATCTGGTGGCCTGCAGCTGCTCACCTGCTGCTACCTGGAGGAACAACTGATAAGAGGTGGATTGTAAACAGCCCAGCCTATAAAAGCCTAGGAACAATCATGGGGCACCCTGTCATTTGGAACAGGTGTTCTTAGTTGCCTGGCACTGAGGGAGGAGCAAATTCCTATGACTGCCTAGAAGTCTGGGTGGATGGGAAAGATGCAGGCAAGTTTGAATGGAATAAGGTGTGTCTTTGACTTTGGAAGCAAATGCTTCCATCTGAAGCTAAGGGGAACTCTTGTCTATTGAATTGCTGTACAATGGAAAGAGCTCTGGACTCTGAGATTTGAGGTTAAGTTCAAATCCTGCCTCTGATACTAATTAGCTATACGCTAGGTAAGTCCCTTAACATCTGTGAGCCTCAATTTCTTCATCTATAAAATGAGAGGGAAAGACAAGATGACCCCTAAGGTTCCTTTCAGTTCAGATGTTCAGCATTCTAAGTAAGGTCCCTTGTACTGCTGACATTTTAAGTTCTAAGGATCTTTAAGTTCTGATATTCAGTATTCTAATATCTCCTCCAACTCTGATGTCCTACATTTTAACTCACCTCTGAGTTCTAAAGCACTTTCCTGTTCTAATGTTCTCTTTTCCATATCTAGGAATTTAAGCATCTCTGACATTGAGTTCTAACATTCTTTTCTGCTCTAAAATGTAATGTTCTTAGCCTATTTGGAGGTCAGTCCCAGTCCTGATAGCCGGAATTATAGTTTCCTTCCTGCCCTCAATCTTTTATGCTCTAAGGCTCCTTTTGTCTCTCCTAGAGTTCAATGATTACCTCAATGAAGATGACTTTCAAATACCTATACTGATTTTTAGTCTCTCCCTTGAAGACTTTTGTTCTACATCTCCTCAATGTACTCAGCACCTCAAGTTCAACATAAATGAATTAATTCAACATTAATGAAGTATTCAACCCCCCACCCTAGTCCTGTTCCTCTCTTCAATGTCCCCATTTCTGATGAGAACACCCCTATCCTCAAATCATTCGGGTTCATCTTTGACTCTTCCCTTTCCCCTATCCTCCACCTCAAATCAGTTGCCAAATCCTGTTGATTATATCTCCACAATCTCACACCTCTGCTTCTTATTCTTCACTCATACTGCCAAGACCACAATTAATGTCCTTATCACCCTTCAACTTGATTATTATGATAGCCTTTCAAAGCGTCTTCTTGCCTTCTCTATTTTTTTCTCCAATCCATTCTCGTGCTAAAATTATCCTCCTAAGGCACACACATCCTTGTCACTCCCTTGCTCAAAATATTTCAATGGCTCCCTATTGTCTCTAGAAGAAAAGACAAATTTCTCAAACCGACATCTCAGGCTCTCCACTAATTGGCTCCAACTTCCCTTATCAGCCTTATTTCACGTAATCCCCTTCCATCTTTTGCTGTAGCCAAAATGAAGTTCTGTTTTTATAAATTTGTCTGCTGATTATACCTGTGTAGATCATATCTTATGCCTGTTATATGTCCCTTCCCCTCCTTCTCTATCTTTCAAAATCCTTCTTCAAGGTTCATCTCAGGTACTGCCATTTCCATAGAATGAGCAGAAGACAGAAATAGGAAGTGAGGAATTTTGAGAAAATGAATAACATGACAAGATAGATCTGTGAGTAATGGAAGAGCTCAGTCTGGAGAGTAGGAGTTTGTGAGTGGGTAGGTGGAGGAAAAGGTCAGGCAAAACCATGAGAGGTCAGTGTCAGAATGAGTGGGCAAGGGTGCAAAGGGGCTGGAAAGACCACAGTGTAGATGGTGACAGTCTGTCTCCCCAGACATTCTTTCCCCCAAGTTAATATACATAAAAGTAGGATGACTCCTTTATTCCTAGGGGAAACCTCTTAGCCATTCAACAATCTGCTATTCCATACAAGATGAGGCTCAGGGTATGAGACAAGTGGAAGAGCCCATAGAGTTCACCCAGTATATAACCATCTCCTTTTACAAAGAAGAAAACTGAGTCCCATTAAACTGGTGACTTCAAAATCACAACAAATGGGAGTGAGTCTGAAAAAAGAAAAAAGGATTTGGGGATAGGCAGAATTGAGGCAAGGAAAGGTCCCAGAGAATTAGATGAAGGTGAAGTCGGGATGGGTAGATAAGGAGTATCCATGGTCGATCTTGGCTATGGCTAGACCTTGGCAACATTTGTTTTAAAAATCTTTGCTAGGTGACCTCCCATATTTATATGTTTTATGATTCCCACTCCCACCCCCACATCCATCCCCTGAATTTCTAAATAAAAATTTCTGGGCAAAAAGCACCACTTGTCTGGACTGATACTTTGAGGAGAAAGAAAGAAGGCCCCAGTCACACACAGCAGATAGCCATGGGGTCATGGTGGTCTGATAGAGTCAACAGAGCTGAGGATCTAATGTGGGGGAACTTGACAGATAGAACTCAGATCAGCTGGGAGATGACCCATGAATTCTTTCTTCTTAAAGTTTACTGAGCGTTGGGAGTAGAGAAGAATCCAGCTGGTCTTTCCTTATATCCTCCACATGCTTCCTTCCTACAACCTAGAACTCTCTAACCCTTTGCATTTTATAGGGAGAAGGTAACCTCAGTCTCCTCAAAAGGCCTACACTAGTTCTACCTAGTTTCAGTAGCCTATCTGTCACAGCATAAATGATTAACAAAAGAAGTATGGAAACTGGATATTCTGTTGCTGCAGAGACAAAGAGTCCTAAGAGGACCAGGCAAAGGAAATGTCCTCTGGGAAGGTTACAACTAGGGAGTTCCTGGTTAATCATTATCCACAGGAGGAACTAGGGCAGTGGAGAAGGAAAATGAAGCACTGGGATTTGGAAATGACACCCTCAGCCAAATGCATGCCAGGAAATCTAATTTCCAAAGAGTGATATAATATGATATAATAATAATAATAATAATAATAAATAGCATTTATATTGTGCCTACTATGTGCAAGGCACCATAATAAATGCTTTGTAAATATCTCTTTTGAACTTCACAACAACCCTGAAAGGTAGCTAAAATCTTAGGGATCCTTTCAGACAAAATAGTCCCATTGCTCCTCAGAGCCCCCTGGAACTATCATAGCATAAAATGGAAAAGAGTTTACAAATGCAATCCATAGAACCCTAAAATCCTAGAATTCTGGAGCTGGAAGAGTTCCTAGAAACCATTTAGAGTATGACATCTCTGACAATCTGGTGAGACTTAGGGACCCCTGGTTAGAAAATGGTTTTCAATAAAGCAGTGCAGAAGATTAGAAAGGATACTAATTGTAGTAGGCAACATTTTTCTTGTCCTCAATAGTATTTTATTTTTCCAAATACATGTAAAAATAATTTTCCCACTTATTTTGTAAGACTTTGTGTTCTAAATTTCTCTCTCTCTCTCTCTCTCTCTCTCTCTCTCTCTCTCTCTCTCTCTCTCAACTGCTCCCTTCCCAAGACACCAATCTGATGCAAGTTAAATATGTGCAATTCTTTTAGATATATTTCCATATTTATCATGTAATATAAGAAAATCAGACTAAAAGGGGGAAAAAATCACAAGAAAGAAAAACAAACAAACAAAAGATGAAATTACTATGTTTTGATCCATATTAATTTCCAAAATTCTCTCTCTGGATGTGTTTGGCATTTTCCATTTCAAGCCTATTAGAATTGCCTTGAATCAATGCATTGTTGAGAGGAGCCAAATCCATCACATCAACTTTCTTTTTAAAGTTCATGGCCAGCTAAGATAACAGGAACAAATAATGATGAATGCTGGAGGGGATGTGGGAAAACTGGACACTAATGCATTGTTGGTGGAGTTGTGAAAGAATCCAGCCATTCTGGAGAGCAATCTGGAACTATGCCCAAAAAGTTATCAAACTGTGCATACCCTTTGATCCGGCAGTGCTACTACTGAGCTTATATCCCAAAGAAATACTAAAGAAGGGAAAGGGACCTGTATGTGCCAAAATGTTTGTGGCAGTCCTTTTTGTAGTGGCCAGAAACTGGAAAATGAATGGATGCCCATCAATTGGAGAATGGTTGGGTAAATTATGGTATATGAAGGTTATAGAATATTATTGCTCTGTAAGAAATGACCAGCAGGAGGAATTCAGAAAGGTTTGGAGAGACTTACATGAACTGATGCTGAGTGAAATGAGAAGATCACTATACATTTCAACAATGATACTGTATGAAGATATATTCTGATGGAAGTGGATATCTTCAACATAAAGAAGATCCAACTCACTTCCAGTTGATCAATGATGGACAGAAACAACTACACCCAGAGAAGGAACACTGGGAATTGAATGTAAACTGTTAGCACTACCCAGGTTACTTATACCTTCGGAATCTAATACTTAACGTGCAACAAGAAAATTGGATTTACACACATATATTGTATCTAGGTTATACTGTAACATGTGTAAAATGTATGGGATTGCCTGTCATCTAGGGGAGAGAATAGAGGGAGGGAGGGGAAAATTTGGAAAAATGAATACAAAGGATAATGTTATTTAAAAAAAAAAAATTACTCATGCATATGTACTGTCAAAAAAATTTTTTATAATTATAAAATTAATTTTAAAAAAGAAAAAGAAAATAAATAAATAAATAAATAGAAATTTTAAAAAATTTTAAAAATTAAAAAAAAGTTCATGGCCAGCAAGTTGACATCACCTGTTGTGGATTAATCCCTTAATTTGGCAGAAGAAGAAACTGAGGGCATGAAATTTGTTATAAGTGTATAAGTGTCAGAATCGGGACTAGAACCCAGAGTCATAGACTAGGGCTCTTGTCAGCTAAGTGTTAAAACTAGCAGATTTGGAGGTTGGGACTGTGGGCCGGAGTCCAGTCTCATAAACTTAGCTCTAGTATCTTTGATTAAATCATTTTTGCAGATCTCAGTTTCCTCATCAGCAGACCAAGAGGGTTGGGACTAGCTGATTTTTGCTCTACTTCTAACCTTTTTCGTTGAACTTTAACTCTAGAAAGACCAAAGGTGTCAAATTGATTTTTGAAAATGTGTTGGTTCTTTGTTGTTGCTCAGTCCTTTTCAATAGTATTTAATTCTTTGTGACCTCATTCGGGATTTTCTTGGCAAAGATACTGGAATGGTTTACCTTTTCCTTCTCCAGCTCATTTTATAAATGAGGAACTAAGGCAAACATAGTTAAATGACTTAGCCACATCACAAAGCTAGTAAGTATCTGAGTCCAGTGTTGAATTCATAAAGATAAATCTTCCTGATTCCAAGCCCTGTGCTCTGTATACTACACCCACCATCTACCTGCCCTTTAAGGCATTCTTAAAAGGATTATCAGGAATTGAAAGGATTAGCTGGGGAAAGTGAAAGATTCAAGAATTCTGAGGTGACAAGAATTCCAGGGTTATTATAGGACTATAAATCTAAAACTGGAAAGGAACTGAGAAGCCATCTATAGCAACATTTGACAGAGGATAGAGTTCCATAATCACCCATCTCCCATTAACTATAGATATCTCTACCTACTAGAATCTAGCCTTCCTTAGGGAAGAGCCTGTCTATTTTGTTTTCATTGTTTTTGGTGTTTAGTGCAGTGCCTTGCACATAATTTATTCCTAATTAATGTTTGCTGAATTGAATTGAATCTCCCAAGTATTGTCTAACTAGATTTTGGATGTTCCAGAATTGAACTTCAAATCTATCGATTTGATTTCATGCTGTGATATGTTTCTTTAAAAAAAAAAAAAATTAATAGCTTTTTATTTTTCAAAATGCATGCAAAGATAATTTTCAACAATCATCCATAAAAAGAGATCATTTTGATTATATTAGATTAAAAGGGTTTAGTTACAAACAAAACTAATACAGTCAAGATTAGAAGGGAAGCAGAAAGCTGGGGGGGAATTTTACATCCAAGGTTTCTGATAAAGACCTCATTTGTAAACTATATAGAGATTTGACTCAAATTAATAAGGATACAGGCCACCTTTCAATTGATAAATTGTTTAAGGATATCAATAGACAATTTTCAGATGAAGAAATTAAAGTCACTCCTAGTCATGAAAAATGCTCTAAATCACTATTGATTAGAGAAATGCAAATTAAGACAACTCTGAGATACCACTTCATATCTTTCAGATTGGCTAATAAAATTGGAAAGATAATGATAAATGTTGGAGGGGATGTGGGAAAACTGGGACATTAGTACATTGTTGTTGGAGTTATGAATTGATCCAACCATTCTGGAGAACAATTTGAAACTATGCCCAAAGGGCTATCAAACTGTGCATACTCTTTGATCCAGCAATACCAATATCCCAAAGAGAAAAGGAAAAAGGACTCATGCAAAAATGTTTGTGGCAGCCTTTTTTGTAGTGGTAAGGAATTGGAAACTGAGTGGATGGCCATTATTGGAGAATGCCTCAATAAGTTATAGTACATGAATGTTATGGCATATTATTGTACTATAAGAAACAATCAGCAGGTTGATTTCAGAAAGGCCTGAAGAGACTTACATGAACTGAGGCTGAGATGAGTAGAACAAAGAGAGCATTGTACACAGCAACAAGATTATATGATGATCAATTCTGATGGATGTGGCTCTTTTGAACAATGAAGTGATTCAGGCCAATTCCAATAGACATGTGATGGAGAGAGCCATCTGCATCCAGAAAGTGGTCTATGGGGATTGAATGTGGTCTATGGGGATTGAATGTGGATCACAATATAGTATTTTCATCTTTTTTATTGTTTTTTGCTTGCTCGAGTTTTTCTTTATGATTTTTTAATCTGATTCTTCTTGTGCAGCCTGATAAATGTGGAAATACGTTTAGAAGAATTGTACATGTTTTACCTAATATTGGATTACTTTCTGTCTAAGGGAGAGAGGAAGTGGGGAGAGGAAGAAAAAAGAAGTGGGGAGAAAATTTGCAAGGATGAATGTTTGCATGAATTTTGAAAATTAAAAAGCTATATTATTTAAAAAGAAAAAAAAAAACCATTCACCCTTTGCAAAATCTTATGTTCTAAATTTTTTCTCTCTTCCTCCCCACTCTCAGACTGCAAGTAATCCAATACAGATTAAACATGTGACACTGGGCAATCATTTGATTTCTTTGGGCTTTGGTTTACTAATCTGAATATAGCACCCCTCCCTTTCCAAGCTATGAATCAATGGTAAACAAGTACTTACAATCTGCCAGGCCTACTTGTATTGGCAAGCCAGGGCCACAGAAGGTGGCTGCTACTCCTCCTAGAGTCTTAAAAGTAACCTAAGGGTCTGGGTTTCTCGTATTATCACTAGTGGGTCCCCACTGGTGTGCTTGCTAATGATATTCAGCCAGATTCATGAATTATTTTAGCAAAGGCATTTACTAAGAGGGTATAAATAGGATTTTTGGTACAAATATATTGCCCACAGAAGTTTGGGGTATATTGTTGCACAAATAATACACAGAGTCCATGGATAGAATAGGCACAAACTTGAACTCAAAAGGTAATGAGGCACACATAGAGAACACAAGAAGCAAATGAGTAATTTGCAGCTCTTGGCACTTTTACACTGTCTTAAAATTCATAGCCAGCATTCTTTTCTCCTTAAAGCTGCTTCCTCCCCTGGGTGACTGTCTTTCTGCACCCATATTTGCTTGTGTTTGTCTTCATACATGGCTGAAGTTTCTTTCAGATAAGGTGATTATTTTTCACTCTCCATCTAAGAATTATTTTATTCCCTTTCAAGGGGGCTTAAACTCTGGAGCTGAAATCCTCAGCTCCCTAGTCTGAGCTCGTTGCTGGATGCACTGCTATTTTATACCCAGACTTAATGGTCATTCCTCATTCTTTGTCAATCACATAGCTGTTTTTTGTTGTCCTCGTTGTTTTGTCTTTTTTTTTTTCCCCCCTGAGGTAATTGGGGTTAAGTGACTTGCCCAGAGTCACACAGCTAGGAAGTGTTAAGTGTCTGAGGTCAAATTTGAACTCAGGTCCTCCTGATTTCAGGGTTGGTGCTCTATCCATTGCACTACCTAGCTGCCCCTATAGTTTTGTTTTTTGTTTTTGGGGTTTTTTTTTTTTGATCTAGAGGTCCATAGCCAGTTAAGAGATCACAGAACATGCTTTTACATTGAAAACTTTATCATGTCCATTAATTGGCTGATTGATTGAATTGAGATGTCTGGGCCTTTTGTGATTATACTAATGGAGTGAACATCCCCCATACTCCCTCCATGCAAAATGAAAAAAAAAAAAATCTGTCTCTAAGGTCCCTTTCAGCTCTCTGTCTCTGACCTGCCAGTAAAGGGATAATAAGGCTGTGCTTTAGAATGAAAAGCTCACTGATTAGGCATTTGAAGAGTCAGGTTTCTGTCTTGGCTCCAACACAGACCACCTTTGGCTTGAAATGGCTTTCTCCTGCATTACCACTGATCTCTTGGTTGCCAGATGTAGAAGTTCTCATTCCTGTCCTTCTTGCTGTCTCCTCAGCTTTTGACATTGTCAATCATCCTCTTTTCCTGGATTTTAATGTTGTTCATTCTTATCCAATTCTTTGTGACCCCATTTGGGATTTTCTTGGCAAAAATACCAGAGTGGTTTGCCATTTACAGCACATTATACAGATGAGGAAACTGAGGCAAACAGGGTGGAATGGCTTGTCCAGTGTCACACAGCTAGGAAGTGTCTGAGATCTGATCGGAACTCCAGATCCAGCATTCTATCCACTGCACTTTCTAAGTATCCGTTTCCTAGAAGTCTCTAGGTTTTAATGACCTTCTCTCTCCTGATTTTCCTCCTACTTGTCTTACCCACTCTTCTCAGTCTCCTTTGTTGGCTCTTCATCCAGGTAACATCCACTAAACTGTTGGGATTCCTCCAAGACTCAGGCCCTCTTTTCTTTCTACACTCTTGCCTGGTGATCTCACCAGCTCCCATGAGCTCAATTATCCCCACTATCCTGAGGATTCCTAGATCTTTCTCTCCAGCCCTAAGCTCCCTGAGTTTGGCTCTCTGAGAGCTCCAATCTCACACCACCTACAGCCTTTTGGATACTTCACATGGAAGCCTGGAAGGCATCTCAAACTTCCTCACTAAACTAGAACCAATTATCTTCCTCCTCAAACTTCCCTATTACTACTGAGAACACCACTAGGTAGCCTCTCAGTCACTTAGACTTGCAATCTCAGTGCCATCCTTAACAGTTCTCACTCACCCGGAATGGTCATGTAGGGCCAAATCTTCTTGTTCCTACTACCACTGCATTGCTCACGTATGTCCGCTTCTCGCCATTTACCCAACTGCCACCTTGGTGAGTCATTATCACCTCATGTCTGGGACTGTTGCAATAGCTGCTGGTTGGTCTCCCTGCCTCATCCCCACTTCAATTCATCCTCTATCGTTGTCAAAGTGTTCTTTCTCAAATATAGGTCCTATCATGTCATTTCTTTTATTCAATAAACTCCAGGGGCTCCCAATTACCTAGAAGATTGCATAGAAAAATCCTCTGTTTGGCATTTGTACCCTTTCCAAACTGGCCCCTTCCTACTCTTCCAGCCTCTAATGTATAACTTCCCTCCATAAACCAACCTCCAAACCCCACAAAGCTAAGCATTGTCTTCACTGTTCCTCACAAATTCTATTTCCTGTCTCTGGCACTTTTTCACTTTTTACACTTTTTACACTTTTAAATGTGCCTCATCTGGAATAGTCTCTGTCTTCACCTGTGCCTTCTAGCAGACCTTTCCTGGTTTTCCTTCATCCCTTTTGCAGCCGGTCCCTTCCCTCCAAGATTATACCCCCCCCCCATTTCCACTGTATCTAATTTGTATTCTCATACTTGTTTGCATGTTTTCTCCCCAATTAGACAGAAAGCATCTTGAGGGCAGGTACTGGAGTTTTGATTTTCTTTGTATCCTGGTGCTTACTGCCTGACACATAGTAAGTACTTAGCAAATGTCTATTGACTGACTTTTTTTCTTTTTTTATGACGCAATTGGGGTTAAGTGAGTTGCCCAAGGTCACACAGCCTGCTGACTGACTTTTTGACTTTGGGTGAGAACAGTGTGATGTCATAGAAAGAACTCTGGACTAAGAGGAGTCTTGACACTCTTTCTATTTTCACTTAATATCTTTAGGTCTATAGATTCCTTGCCTCTGGAATGACCTCTGAATTCCTATACATGTCAATTATCTCTAGCTAGAACCCAGATCTTCTCATGGCTAACACAGGACTAGAAGCAGAGAAACTGATCTTAGCAGAGGCTGCCCCACTTCCTTAGCTTCTGCAATCCTCCTCCTCCTCCTTCTCTCCTCCAGCCTGGCTGAGACATCCCATCCTCCCCCAGACAAAGGATGCTTCTTGGATCTTGTCCCAGTCAACACCCTCAGCCTCCTCTGTGCGCTGGCCAAAGCCTGGTATACTCAAAGGCTTCACCAATCTTTGCAAACGCTCCTCTGTTTCCACAGCGTCTGGGATGAGTCAGGATTCTGGGGAAACAGTGCGTAACAAGCTTCCCATTAATGACTCAGAGAGAACCATGCAGATCAGAGGGTGATAGAAAACCAGCTCTAAGGGCCCTCGAGATCCCTTAGCTTAAGGAGTCTGAACTTTCTTTATGCTGTGGACTTCCTTGGCAGGCTGCAGCCCAGGATCTTCTCAGAAGATGCATAAAGTAAAATACATAGAATTATGAGGAAATCCATTATTTAAATATAATTATCAAAATTATATATAAAAATCCTCAGACACCAAATTAAGATAGGCCATCTTCACATTTTTCAGAGAAAAAAAACTGAGGTTCATAGAGAGAAAAGTTTCTTACCCAGGAGTTAATAGTCCTGATAGATTTAAACTCAGGTCTTTTCAGTTTAAATATACAATGTTCTTTAAACACATAGGCTCCCACGTCTGCTCTGGAGGGATATATGAATCTTGGCTTTTCAGAAAATGGGGGTGAAAGGGAAGCATGATCAGTGTTTAGTAAAGCAGTCATGGATGAATTTCTAGATGATTTGGGTAAATTTCCCACCTCCAACTCCCTGTTCCCTGTCATGCTTCATATTTGGGAGGCTTCATTTTCCCACTGACATGGATCTTCTCTTCCCCACATAGATCAGAATCCTTCTACTGCCTTCTCACCTTGAGTCACCCTTTTCTGAGTTGTTACAGAAATTCTCCATAACTGATGCATGGTTTGTTAACCACAAATCAGAAGTATGATTCCAGTATTGTTGTATTCTTTACTGTATAATAAAAATGATTATTTTTAAAAAATCAGTAACAAAAGGAACCAAGGTGGTGCAATGGTTAGAGCAGTGGCCTTGGAGATAGGGAGATGTGATTTCAAATCTGACCTCAGACACTTACTAGCTGTGTGATCCTGGGATCACTTAACCCTGATTGCCTCCCCGAAAAATCCTCAAGAAGCAAAAAAATCAATAACAACCATGACAAAAAGTCCTTCACAAAAGATCTTCCCAGTGCACCTGAGGCCACCCTTCAGGTTTTGTACATCACCAGATTCCCAAAATCACATGTTCAAGCTGAAGGAGCCTTTCCTATCATCTTGTCCAGCCTCTTCTTGTAGAATCTCAGAGCTTGAAGGGACCTGAGAGACTATCTAGTCCAACCCTCTCATTTTATAGAGGAGAAATCTAACACCCTGGAGTGTAAGCAATTTTAATTCACATGGTAATCATTAATGGTAGTATTTGAATACAGGTCCTCTAATTGATCTCTCTACTATGTCACCTCCCTCATCTTGAATAGAAATCCCTTCTCTATGGTTTTGACAAGTATCATCGAAGCCCTGTCAGAAGAGCTTCTATAAAGGAAAAGCAAGTTTCCCCCTCCCCCATCAAGGAAGACAATCCATGCCCCATTTGGACCCATCAGCACCTTATATAGAACCAAATCACTCCGATTACTCTCATTTCTGCCCTCTATAGCCAAGCAGAATCAGGCTAATAATCCCGCTTTCCCAGGCAGCCCTTCAAATTCTTAAAGACAGACATCACTCAATTAGTTCACACCAAAGGCATCTAACAACTGAGCAGACTAAGAAAGAACAGGCACTGTTGCAGAATGGATAGAGTTAGAAAGACATAGCTTCGAGTGCCACCCCTGAAATTTGGAGTCATATGCCCAGACACCATTTAACCTCTCAGTGCCCTAAGCAATCATCTAAGATTAGAGATTGTGGAAGAAGTGCCAATCTGTGGTGGAGGGCATTCCCTGACCGGGAGTTCCCTATACCATTGCAATCATAGGTCTAGTCCAAAAAAAGAATAGTAAGAAAATTAGTAATAACACTTTTTCCTACAAATGCACATGCCGTCTAAAGGAAAAGTGGATACTTGCACAGGAAACCCAGCTGGCCAGGATGCACACATAGAGGAAGGAAGGAAATAAGCAATTATTAAGCACCTATAATGTATCAGGCATTTTGCCAAGTGTTTTACAAATATTACCTCATTTGATTCTCATAACAATCCAGGGAGATAGGTGCTATTAGGAGCCTCATTTTATAGTTAAGGAAACTGAGATAGAGGTTAAATAACTTGCCTAGAGTCATACATACATACATGTGTAGGAGGTCACATTTGAATTCAGATCCTCTTCACTCCAGCCCCAACTCTTCACCCCCTGCATTACCCACCTTCCTCCAGGTATGGACACGCAGGGCAGAGAACATGTGTGGTCTAGGATCAACAAGTACCTCAGCATTATGGGGCTGCTGCTTCCTTCTGATGCTGTCTTCATGCTCCGGCTCCTGATTCTGGTCCTCCTTTGACCTGCGAGGTGCATGTAGTCCACCATTCATTGCTCCCTGCTGGGTCTCTGGGGGTGGCTGGTTGACATTGCTCTGCCAGTTGGTCTTATTCCTACACATTGGCCATTGTCAGGTCCAGCTCCACTGGGCACCAGGTTGTTCGGGGCTCCCTCTCTGCTGCCACCTGCTGGCTTCAGCTGGAGTCCTGTGAGGTGTTATTGCTTCCTCATAGAACTGGGCTCTGCCTTATTCCTTTCTTGTCTAAAGTCCAAAGGATTTTAAAGATTTTTCTTTGATTTAACTTTTAAGAATAAAAAAAAATAACATACCTAGTCATCAGACTAAGAAGAAATCTTTCCTGTCTTTTCTCTTATAATCAACGATTCATCTGTCTCTCTGAGCGTTGGATAAATTGGACTTTTCTTCTCCAGAAGGAAATTCTTTGCCCCTAAAGCCAAATTCTATGGGATAAGAATAAAAATGCCTTAGCTAACTGTGACCTGAGACCTAAATCTTTCTTTTCACTTACATTACCAAGGATTATGTCTCAGAATGTCCTCAAAATTTACTACTTCCTTATAGAGAGCTCATGCTCCTAAATTCATTTCGGGGGAGGGGTCTTTTTAAAAGAAATTCCAGAATGCTATGGGTATTCGACTCCTTTTTTTTGGAGAGAGAAACCAAAATGTTCTGATCTTTCATGCAAATGAATGAGAGGAAATAAGGCACAGGGGAAACTCAAGCCTGAGCCACAAGTCTTCTTTGTTCCTTTAATCTATCTGGGTCCATTAAAAAACCTGCTTTCGTATAAATGGATAAAGAGAGATTGCAACAATCCTTACCTATATTTCATTCAGTTCTTTCATAATCCCAGTTACCTTCCCCTTAATATGTTCCAGTTTGTCAATATCTTTCTCAAATTGTGGTGCCCAGAATTGAGCATAATACTCTCCATGCAAGCTGGCTCCAGCAGGCTAAGGCAGGACTATCACTTTCATATTTCCATTAATTCATAGTGAGATCACACTAGTATTATTGTCCACCTTAGCTCAATGATTATCTATTTTGAGCTTGCAATTTGCTAAAAAAAACCCACATCTTTTTTTCATATGAACTGTTTTCTAACCACAACTTCCCCACCTTGTTCTTGCATACTTAACTTATTTTTATCCCTGCATTGAACTTCCCATGTATTCTCATTAAAATTCATCTTATTAGATTTGGTTCATTATTCTCGACTATTGAGATACTTACAAAAAGCCTGCCTACCTCAGTCATCCATTATGTTGAGTTTCCATGAATAGTTTTGGATAATCTGGAAATTTGGTTATTCTGGCACCTATGTCTTTATATCTACATCACTATAAAATGTTGAATAGCATATTATACAGTTTCAAGTTTTTGCACATTTTACAGAAAAAGCCACGGACAGATTCATACATATATAGATGAGGAAACTGAAGCCCAAGGAAATGAATTGACCATGCCAACATAGCATAATACTGTCTATTTTCTTTTCTAGTCAAATGTGTTCTTTGTGATACTTTTTATCTTGGATAAATTTTTATTGGTCATTGCCAACAACCTACTTAGATTCACCGTTCATGCATCGAATCCTTTGGATTGCTTATCATTATAATTTTTTTGAGATCAGATCATTTCATTATTTTCATGTATCATGACCAGAATGTTGTTTTTAGAAGATGGAGATATTTGCAACAAGAATATTGGGATCATTGAAAGCATTATGTAGTTTCTTAAATAAGGTCCAGCCTGAAGTCTTCCTAATCATCTTGGCTCAGTTCACTAACACAGGAACTCTCTCAGCACTCCTTCTCACTTCTGGATTAACCATATGATTTCACTTTCACTCTATCCTCCTCCTCCTAATCAGAGTCACATCAGTACTCCTTACAATATTCCAGTGATGATGGGAGGCTTTCAAGGCCACCACACCCCTGTAGTCCAAAAAGGCTGATATGATCCTTTTCATTATATCAGAAGTATTATTCTTCGTAGGCTTTTTCTGAGCTTTTTATCATTCTAGCCTATCTCCTGCCTTAGAGTTGGGGGGTTGTTGACCTCCTGTAGGTATTAATCCACTGAACCCTTTTTAAGTACCACTGCTAAATATAGCTATTCTCCTAGCTTCTGGTGTTTCTATCACATGAGCCCATCATAGCCTTATAGAAGGAAACCGAAAACAAATAATTCAAGCCCTCTCTATCACTATTGCCTTAGGCTTATATTTCACCACTCTTCAGGCCATGGAATACTACGAAGCTCCATTTACTATCTCAGATGGCATCTATGGCTCCACGTTTTTGGTAGCAACAGGCTTCCACGGACTCCATGTAATCATCGGATCACTTTTCCTAGTCATTTGCCTTTCTCTGCAACGCCTTTCCTAAATGTACACATTGATAAATTTATTCCTTGGGCTTCTCACAATCTGAGTACTACATGTATTTCATCCATTTATTTTTCTAGTATAGAAGATAAACCAATCTCGTTTGAATCGTTATTTTAAATCCAATTTTAAATTTTATTTTCAGATCTAGAGTCTCTCTTACACTTCTCCCACCCTTTAAGAAATCAAGAAAAACAATAGTATTTTTGTGGTAGTATTTTATAGTATATAGTACTATATACTATACACAATGGTAATGTTTAATAGTATTTTATTTTTCCAAATATATACAAAGATAGTTTTCAGCATTCACCTTTGCAAAAGCTTGTGTTCCAAATTCTCCTTCTCTCCCTCTGATAGCAAGCGATCCAATATAGGTTAAACATGTGCAATTCTTCTAAATATATTTCCTTATTCACCATGCTGTGCAAGAAAAATCAGATCAAAAGGGGAAAAAATGAGAAAAAAAAGCAAACAAACCACTACCACAACAAAGGTGAAAACACTATGCTTTGATCTGCATTCAATCCCCAGTCCTCTGCAGAAGCAGATGGTACTCTCTATTACAAGTCTATTGAAATTGGCCTGAATCACCTTGCTGTTGAAGAGCCACGTCCATCAGAGTTGATCATCACATAATCTTGTTGCTGCTGTGTACCATGTTCTCTTGGTTCTATTCACTTCATTGAGCATCAATTCATGCAAGTCTCTCCAGGCCTCTCTGAAATCAGCTTGCTCATCATTTCTTATAGAACAATAATGTTTTATAAAACACATAAATCTTCAGTAGTCCTCAAACTTTTTAAGTATGGGGCCAGTTCACTGTCCCTCAGACTGTTGGGGGGCCGGACTATAGTAAAAGCAAAAACTCACACTCTGTCTCTGCCCCTCAGCCCATTTGCCATAACCCAAGTGGGCCACATAAACGTCCTCAGCGGGCGCATCTGGCCCACGGGCCGGCCGTAGTTTAAGATGCCCTGCTAACTTTTCAGCCATTCCCCAACTGATGGGCATCCACTCAGTTTCCAGTTTCTGGCTACTACAAAAATGCTGCCACAAACATTTTTGCACATGTGGGTCCTTCACCCTCTTTTATGATCTCTTTGGAATACAGATCCAGTAATGAGACTGGGTATGCATAGTTTAAAAGCCCTTTGAACATAGTTCCTAATTGTTCTCCAGAATGACTAGATCCAGCTAGATAGCAGAGTAGATAGAACAATCCCCCTAAAGTCAAGAGAACTGAGTTCAAATCCAATTTTAGACACTTAAACTTACTAGCTGTATGACCTTTCAATTTGCTATTCCTTTTACCTATGTTATCATGCATATTTCTTTTTTTTTCTTCCCCCCCAAGCCCTAGAGATGGTGATTATTAGACAGAAATTACTATGCACATACATCATGTATGCATGTATGTATACACATAGCCATATATACGTACATGATACATATGCATTTTTGTAAATTTATTCTATACATGCTTCTATTTATGTTTCAGCTATTGTTACTGGCCTTTTCCTTGACTATTATTTGGTGCTGTTAACAATTTAACCACTAGGTGGTATTGCTAGGCACTCACCCAAAGGTCACTAACCAAAATAACTGAGCCCTGGGAAATCCCACACTCACCCAGGCAATTAGGCACTCCACCCTACTCTAAAGGGAATTCCAAGAAAGTGCCAGACTTTTTATAGTTCTCAGGAGCAAACAACCTTCTTTTCCCAAGCTGCCCTTCTCTCTGGGTGGCCTGCCCTTGTTTCATTAACTTAAGGATGTGGTCAATGTGGATATTCCCATAGCTTTGAACCCTTGCTACTGGAAAACCCCACCTATACCATGACTGCTGTATTTCACCAAGCCCTAATCTAGGGTATAGAAGACTATCAACCATGAAAGCATACAGACATCTTTAATTTTATGTGATATAATGTCTTTGCTATTTGCATAAATTCAATAAAAGGAATTAAGAAGAGGAATAAGAAAATAAGCATTCACATTGTGCTCACCATGCGCCAGGCATTGTACTAACTGTTTTACAAATATTCTCACAAATAATCCTCACAATAACCCTGCTTGAGGTAATTTCCAAAAAACATGGAGACTTACACAAACTGATGATGAGTGAAGTGAACAGAACCAGGAAAACAATGTACACAGTAATGGTAGCATTGCAGAATGATAAACTCTGATTGATTTAGCTCTTCTCAACAATATAATGCTCTTAAGACAATTCCAAATGACTCATGATAGAAAATATTATTCACTTGATAGAGATGCAGATCCAAGTATGTTGCTTTTACTTTTTTTGTTTCTTTTATGTTTTTTTCTTTTGTTCTATTTCTTCTTTCACAACATGACTAATATAGAAATATGTTTTACATTATTGCACATATATGAACTATAACAGATTGCTTGCTCTCTTGAGCAAGGGAGGAAGGAAGGACAAAAAGTTTGGAACTCAAAATATTTCTTTTTTTCTTTCTTTTTTTTTTTTTTTTCTGAGGCTGGGGTTAAGTGACTTGCCCAGGGTCACACAGCTAGGAATGTTAAGTGTCTGAGACCAGATTTGAACTCGGGTCCTCCTGAATTCAGGGCTGGTGCTCTATCCACTGCGCCACCTAGCTGCCCCTGAACTCAAAATATTTAAAAAAATAAATGTTGGAAATTAGAATAAAACAACAAGAAGCCTGTTAGGTAAATGCTTGTTATTATCTTCATGTTATAATTGAGGAAACTGAGAGAGACAGAGAAGTGCTATATGGATAAAAAGAACTGTGATCTGTGTCCCCATAAGGAGCCTTAATTCAAGAATTCTTGAAGTACTTTAAATATGTTGCTATGCAGGAAGGGAAACTGAGGCTACTGGAGAGCAGGGAGATTGAAAGGCACTAGAGAGAATGGTTCAAAGGAGAAATGAAGGGAAATATAGGGTCTCTTAGCAGATCTAGGTACCGAGGGCTCTGTAAAGAAAGAGGAAAATCTCTTTTGGAGGTAACCTATAGAGAAGCAGCTGATGACATAGTGGATAAAATGTCAGGTCTGGAGTCAGGAAAATCTGAGTTCAAATGTGGCTTCACATACTTACTATAGGTGTGACCCTGGGAAAGTCATTTAATTGTGTCTGCCTCAATTTCTTCAACCATAAGATGGAGAGGATAATAATATCTACCTGATGGGGTTGTCATGAGGATCAAATGAGATACTATCTGTAAAATGCTTAGCATAGCACTTGGCATGTAACAAATGCTTATTTCCTTCCTGTGCCTGTTTGTGTAGATTCTCTTTTCCCTCATAGATTAATCCTCAAGACATACTCTGGAGTGTTTTGATATAATGAGTCAAAAGAAAGGAGGAAATTAGATGCTAAGATTATTAATAATCTGTTGACAATGACATTGATAATAAGTAGAGATCTTCACACAGAAGGAGGGAAGCAAACACTCGTGGAAGCACACTATGGATCAACACCATCACTGGGGTAGCAGCAAATTGAGCAGCAGCTAGGAGAGTCAGCACCATGGCTAGACAACCACTGAGTTGGCTATGACTGAACTGCATTGCTCAGCTATCACTGGCTTGCAAGGGCAGCATATACCTGAGCCATTTGAAGGAGAGAAAGAACATTTATTGGCTCTTAGTAGGTCATTATTCTGCCTTTCCAGAATCTTGGCAGTTTGGAGTGATTTTAAATCTACATAAAATAAGAGCCAGACCCACCCAAGTCTCTCTGGAGTTTGGTCAGAGTTTGGTGCTATCCTGCCTATAGACCCCTTTGTGTCTTTCCTCATGAGCTATTTAGTGAAAAAAGTCAACCAGGGAAAGATAGGTTATGTCTTATGTCCTATAGCAATGCTTCCTATCACCTCTTATAGCAGTTTTCCACTAGGTGTTGAGATTGATGAAAAGGCCTTTCAAAAACTTCCCTGGAGCAAAGAATTGGAAATCTTGGGGATGCCCATCAATTGAGGAATGGATAAACAAGTTGTAGTACAGTGTAATACAATTGTGCAATAAGAAATGATGAACCAGATAGTTTAAGAAAAACCTGGAAAGATACATATTAACTGATGCTGAAAGAAGTTAACAGAACCAGATAATTTTACATAATAGTAGCAATATCATAATGATGATCAACTGTGAAAGACTTAGGTACTATGATCAATGCAATGAGCCAAGACAGTTCCAAAGCAGTCATGATGAAAAATGTTATCCACCTCCAGAGAGAGAATTGATGAACCATAAGTATAAACTGAAGTATAGGGTTTTTTTCACTTTCTTTATTTTTCTTACTTTATTTTTTGGCAACATGGCCAATATGAAAATATAATTTCCCAAGTTAAGTGATTTGTCCAGCATCACACATTAGTAAGTATGTGAAGCCAGATTTGAACTCATATTTTCCTGACTCCAGGCCTGACACTTTATCCACTGTGCCACTGTCAGTGGCTTCTTTGCAGGTAATCTCCAAACAGATTTTCCTCTTTCTTTACAGAGCCCTGAGTACCTGGGTCTGCTAATTTTTTACCTTCATTTCTCTTTTGAAGCATTCTGTCTAGTGCCTTTCAATCTCCCTTATCTCCAGTAGCCTCAGTTTCCCTTCCTAAATAATAACATGTTTTAAAGTACTTCGAGGATTCTTGAATAAAGGCTCCTTCCAGGGAAACAGATCACAGTCCTTGATATCCATATAACTTCTAATCTTCTATAGATATATCTATATCTTCTATATCTACCTCAGTTTCCTCAAATATAACAGGGGGATAATAACAATATGCATACAGCACAATTATTCCATCACAATCATATACTACAACTTGTTTATCCATTCCCAATTGACAGGTATCCCCCAGATTTCCAGTTCTTTGCCACTGGGAAATTTCTGAAAGGCCTTTTCATCAGACTCAATACTTAATAGAAGGGATATAAATGCGTGCTACAGGACATAAGATACAACATATCTTCCCCTGTTTTGCTTTTTTTTTTCTAGATAGCTTATAGGGGAGGACACAAAAGGGCCTATATCTATGGAACTATATATTTCCACACTCTGACCAATATCATATTGATTGCCTTCTCAATGGTTGCCTTCCTCAATGGAAAGGAGCAAAGACAAACAGAGAGAAAGACAAAGAGAGACAGACACAGGGAGAGAGAAAGATAGATAGAAAGAGAGAGAGAGCGAGAGAGAGAGAGAGAGAGAGAGAGAGAGAGAGAGAGAGAGAGAGAGAGCGAGAGAGAGAGAGAGAGAGAGAGAGAGAGAGAGAGAGAGAGAGAGAGAGAGGAGAGAGAGAGAGAAAGGAGGGAGAGAGAGGGAGAGAGAGAGGGAGAGAGAGAGAGAGAGAGAGAGAGAGAGAGAGAGAGAGAGAGAGAGAGAGAGAGAGAACACTTGGAACTCAAAACAAAAAAAGGAATTATAAATAATCTTTTAAAAATAGATGTAAAAAAGGAAGAAATTTCTTGATTGCATTTCTAATAGAAACACACATTGCCACACATTGCCCCATTACCTTAGGGACAAGAGGCCTTAGTGTAATGCTGTATCTGGTGTCTTGTTCAGGTACTGGATGAGATTCCCTGAGGTCTCTCCTAATTCTAAGGTGCTATGATTCTGTAACAGGACCAAGCACTTAGTTAGGGATAGTTGGGGTGTCAGGAGGAGGGAAAAGGTCACTAGAGATTCAGTACAGCTGAACCAAGGGCTACAACACCCTGAAAGATGTCAGGGGACCCAGAGCCTAGCATAAGGCTTCAGAAATCTGGGGAGTTTAGTAAAAAGAAAGAGATGGAAGCCTTGTCAGCAAAGGGTGGTCCTTTGGACTGTTTTAGAAGCTGACTACAGATCAGTAATTTCTTTTTTTTTTTTTATTATATATATATATATTTTATAATATTATCCCTTTTATTCATTTTTCCAAATTACCCCCCTCCCTCTATTCCCTCCCCCCGACGACAGGCAATACCATACATTTTACATGTGTTACAATATAGTCTAGGTACAATACATGTGTGCGAATATCATTTTCTTGTTGCACAATAAACATTAGAATCCGAAGGTACATGCAACCTGGGCAGACAGATATTAGTGCTAACAATTTTCATTCCCCTCCCAGTGTTTCTTCTCTGGGTGTAGCTACCTCTGTCCATCATTGATCAACTGGAAGTGAGTTGGATCTTCTTTATGTTGAAGATTTCCACTTCCATCAGAATACATCCTCATACAGTATTGTTGTTGAAGTGTACAGTGATCTTCTGGTTCTGCTCATTTCACTCAGCATCAGTTGATTTAAGTCTCTCCAGGCCTCTCTGTATTCCTCCTGCTGGTCATTTCTTACCGAGCAATAATATTCCATAACCTTCATATACCACAATTTACCCAACCATTCTCCAACTGATGGACATCCATTCACCTTCCAGTTTCTAGCTACAACAAAAAGAGCTGCCACAAACATTTTGGCACATATATGTCTCTTTCCGCTCTTTAGTATTTCTTTGGGATATAATCCCAGTAGTAGCGCTGCTGGGTCAAAGGGTATGCACAGTTTGATAACTTTTTGGGCATAATTCCAGATTGCTCTCCAGAATGGCTGGATTCTTTCACAACTCCACCAGCAATGTATTAGTGTCCCAATTTCCCCACATCCCCTCCAACATTCATCATTATTTGTTCCTGTCATCTTAGCCAATCTGACAGGTGTGTAGTGGTATCTCAGAGTGGTCTTAATTTGCATTTCTCTGATCAGTAGTGATTTGGAACACTCTTTCATGTGAGTGGATATAGTTTCAATTTCTTCCTCTGAGAATTGTCTGTTCATATCCTTTGACCATTTATCAATTGGAGAATGGTTCGGTTTCTTATAAATTAGGGTCAGTTCTCTATATATTTTGGAAATGAGACCTTTATCAGAACCTTTGTTTCTAAAAATATTTTCCCAATTTGTTACTTCCCTTCTAATCTTGTTTGCATTAGTATTATTTGTACAGAAACTTTTTAGTTTGATGTAATCAAAATCTTCTATTTTGTGATCAATAATGCAGATCAGTAATTTCTAAAGTCCAGGGCCCTCCCTGGTTCATCCAAGGTAGACTCTTTTAACTCTAATCATCTCTGAAAATAGCCATTCAGAGGAGGGAACGGAGGCTTATGGCAAGGTGGGTGATTTATCCAAGATCACAGAGTCCTACATAGAGGGCAGAGCTACAATCCCAACTCCCAAGTCGCTACTCATAGATCCAATCATCTAATCCAACCTGCTCGTTTTACAGATGGGGAAATTGAGGTCATGAAAGTCTCAATCCCTCAGTCACATAAATAGTATGTGGCAGGGTGATAATCCTCTCACCTATGTCTCCTGCCTATCAATTCAGCTCTATTTCCTCTATTGTGGGCTGCTTTCTCTATTTTGCTAGGCTTCTTTCCCTCTTCTTTGTGATTCAAGTCATAGTATTTGGTGTCTTTGCTTGAAGCATCTCCTGGATTTGTTCTGTCCCATTTCTATTTATAGTACTTCATTATTGGGCCTGAGCTGAACTGGAAATGATCGGCCTTATTTGACACGATTCCTGCCAATTCAATTCTCAGTCCACACTCATTGCCTCCACTTCCCTTCCTCTCATTCTTTTCTAAGCCCTCTATAATCAGGATTTCAATCTTATCACTGAAATGAAAGTGTTCTCTTGAAAGTTACCAATTGCCAAAGCTAATGGCTTTTTTCTGAGTGTTCATCTTTCTTAACCTCTCTGTAGTATTGAACATAGTTAACTATCTCTTCTCCTTGATCCTCTTTCCTCTCTGGGTTTTTGTGATGCTCCTTGTCTCCTCCTATATATCAGGTGCTCCTTAGTCTCTTTAGCTAAAAACTCTACTTACTGCTTCCTAACTGGACAAGAGACTGTCCTGGGTCCTCTTCCCTCTTTTTGATTCATTCTCTCATTTAATAATTTCATCAGCTTCCATAGGTTTAATTACACTCTTGTTACAACCCCCCCCCCACACACACACACACATGTCCCTAAACTCTCTCCTAGATCCAGCCCTGTATCAACTTTTTTGCTGGGAATTTTGAATGTCTATCAGGCACTTGAAACATGGTATGTTCAAAACAGAACTTATAATATTTTACCTTAAACCTATTCTTCTTCTGAAGATTCATCTCTTAATAAAAACACTATTCTCTTTCCAGACATTTAGATTCTCAATATCATCCTTAACTCTTCATTCTCACTGGTTTCACATTACCAATCATCTACTAAATGTTATTGTTTTTATCTCCTATAATATCTCTTGAATCAGTCCCCTTATCTCCACTGACAACCAACCTTATCACTTCTTACCTAGACTACTACAATACTTTAATTAGTCTTTTTGCCTTAAGTATCTCTCTACTCCTATCCTCAACTCAACTTTCAAAGTAATTTTTCTAAAGCACAACTCTGATTATATTACTTTCCTACTGAATAACTTACAATGATTCCCTATTATCTCTAAGATTAAATATTTATGCCTTATTTGACATATAAAGATCTTTATGTTCTGGTCCTATCCATCCATTCCAACTTTATTACACATTATTCTCACATTACTCTCCTCCCCACACTCTCTATTACAGACTAACTGGTCTTCTCATTGGTCTTCATACATAACATTATATGATCCTATCTCTGTGTCTCTGTACAGTCTGTACCTCCATACCTTCTTTGCCTCTACCTCTTGGAGACCCTAATGCCCCTCAAGACTCATCTTGAAAGCTACCTACTGCCCTAAACCATTCTTGGTCCCTCTAAATGACAGAGATCTTCTTTTTAAGATTATCCTGTGTAAGGAAAGGAGTTTTCCTCTACATCTCAGTTGATATATATAGAGAGAAGTTTTGAAACATAATCATAACTCATTAATGAGGTATTAAATTGAACACACACACACACACCCTTAATCTAAAGACCTCGCCCTTTGTGAAGTGGGAATGGGCACTCTGTGGACTGCAAGCTCAATATGAGGCAGCAATGCAATGTAGAAACCAAAATATTGAATGTCTTGAGAGATATGGTTTGCAGGAATATGGAGGCTATAATCATTCCACCATATTCTACTCTTTGGACCATCTGAACTACTGGCTGCCACTCTAGGCACCATAGTATAGGAAGAATGTTGATAGGCTATTGGTTCTGAAGGAAGGAGAAATAAGGATTGTGAAGGTTCTTGAATCTATGACATATGATGACTAGTTAAATGAAATAGGACTGTTTAACTTGGAGAAGAAAAGACTAGAGGTGAGATTGGAGAGATTTGATAGTTCTGTTCAAGAATCCAAAGGGTTGTAATATAGAAGGGAGATTAGACTTGCCCTGTTTGGTCCCAAACTGCAAAAGTATTAATTCATGGTTGAAAATTAGAAAGGAGTAATTTAGATTTGATGTCAGGAAAAATTCCAAATAATGAGAGTCATTCAAAAGGTCAATAGCCTGCCTTAAGTTCCCCTCCTTGGCCATCTTCAGAGGTTTATTATTGGGTATATTACAATAGAGAGTCCTTTGTTTATGGGTTGGACTAGTTGTCCATTCCAACCCCCAAATTCTACAATTCAATGATTCTATATGTATTTCACGTATACATATATACATACACACAGATATACAAACACATACACACGTATACATAAACATGCATATATATTTTTTCATAGACATATGCATATACATATATATAACACAAACTTCTTAAGGGCAGGAAACTTTTTATTTTGTCTTGGTATCTCCAATTCAAACACACTAAGTGCTTCACAAATGCTTGATTTTATATTGAGTGATCCAACTCAACTGAATTCAACTCAATCTGATTTTGACCAGCTCTGATTACTAAGAGATTTTTTCCTCCCTTTCTTCAAACCTAAATCTAGCCCTTTGTAGCTCCACACATTACTCCTGGCTCTGCCCTCTGGTGCTAATCAAAGCAAATCTTATCCCATGCCACATGGCAGCCCTTCAACTCTTTCATGACAGCTCTCCTGCCCCACTCTCCTAGCCGCCCCTGCATCTTTCCCTTATTCCAACTTTCTCTATCCATTTTCTTCAACCAGTCCTTTTATGGCAGAGTCTCCAGTCCTCTCACCATCTGTGCTGGTCTCCTTTGAATATGCTCCAGTTTGTCAATGTCCTTCCCAAAATAATAACTGACTTTTAGGCTCATATATTTAGACAAGGAAAGGGAATTGAATTTATATGTTGTTTTAAGTTTGCAAAGAGCTTTACACATATTATCTCGTTTGATCCTCATCACAGCCAATCCTGTAAGGAGGTGCTACTTAGGAGAATTATTGTATCCTCATTTTATAGGTGAAGAAGCAGGCTCAAAAAGGTTAAAGGACTTGCTAACTGTTCACACAACTAGTATCAGAAGTAGGGTAACTCCCAACTCTAAAGCAAATGTTCTTTTTATCACACCCAGTCATGGCACCCAGAAATGAACATATTATTAGCAATAATAATAATTAGCATTAACATTGAGCTTCAAGGCTTGCAAAGCACTGTACATATGTTAATTCTTTTGATTCTTGCAAAAACCTTGTGAGGTAGGTGATTTTATCCTTATTTTACAGTTGTCAAAATTAAATGACTTTGCCAATGACACAGCAAGTTAATGTCATGGGGCTTAAGGTTTGAACTCAGGTATTCCCAGCATTTTTATCCATTCACTATGTTACCTAGTTGTTTATGGAGTCTAAGGCAGAGGTGAAACAGTCTATCAATGCAGCATGATACAATGGAAATAGTGTGGAGTCAGTGAAACTGAGGAAAGAAAGGAGGAGGGAAGGAAGGAAGGGAGGAAGGGAGGAAAGAAGAGAGGAAGGAAGGACTGAAAGAAAATGCCTTTTCTTCCACGCATGACCTGTTAGACAAACTAAACCTGTTAGTAATCAGTTTCTTCATCTATAAAATGAAGAATTTGGATTAGATGGCCTCTGAGGTTCCTACTAAAACTAAATCCATGAAATATCCTTATCCTAGAAGCAGAGTATCTATTTATACAGCCTGAAATCACCTTAACTGAGCTGTCTGATCACACCTAATAATCTTGAGGTCCACTAAGATCTACAGGTCTTTTTCCTGCCAAATGTTGTTTCTGCACAGAGGGCTGGCAAGGTAGGTCGGAGACAGATTCATGGAAGGCCTTTAATGTCAGGCCAGCCAGGAAGAGTTTTTAGCCCAAAGGGAGACATACTAAAACCAAAAAAAACAAAAAACAAAAAACACAAAAAACACAAAAAACAAAACAAAACAAAACAAACAAACAAAAAACAAAACCACACACACACACACACACACACACACGCACACACACACAACTCCGAGCTTTATATAGGGAATATTCAATTGGGAGCCCTTCTGGTAGATGTTTGCATCTAAAAGGAAATTTTAAAACATAAAGGCTTTTCCCAAAAATTAAAGTTACATGATGGTGTTGAGCCCAGCTCTGACTCTCTCTGTGCTTATACTCTTTAAATGATAAAAAGGATCATGGGGTCATGAAATTCAGAGATCTCAGATTGTGGAATTCTGAGCTAGAGGGATCATCTAGTCTAATCCAAACTTCTTGATTTACAGATGAGGAAACTGAGGCCTTCATAGCTTGTGACTTGACCGAGGTCTCACAGTTAGCACTCTAAGTCAGTTCTTCTCATTTCCAATTTAGTGCTCTAGATTTGGAAACAGAAAAGCAAGCACACTAAAGGGCCCTGAGACAACAGGGCAGAGTAAGGTAGGGCAGGATTTAAGCAAGGGGAAAAAGGCCTCCTGGGTCAAGGAGATGAGGAAAGACACAAAAATGGGGTATACTTTTACCTTCAGAAAGGAAGAGTGCCCAGCCCATGGAAATTCTCGAAGGCCAAACTACAGAGTTTAGATGTTCTTCCCTGGAAGCATCAGCCATGCTGGGATTTAATTAACGGGTGCCGGCTTTATCCTTTCCTGTTTCCTGCCCATTTCAGAAAATTCAAGGCATAAAAATACCTCTGAGAAACCAGCTCATCAGGCATTTTTCCTGGCTGGAATGAGACACTGCAGGGGGAAGGGGAAGGAGGGGGAGGTGGGAATAGAGAAGCCCAGGGTTTTACAGCTTTAATGAACTACTGCTTGGCCAAAGGCCGTTAAAGCTAGAAAGTAAATTCTAGGCGGGGATAGGTATGGAGGTGAGGATTAGGAAAGAAGGCTCTCCCTCAATACCCCAAATGCTTCTCTCTAACTGGGAGTCCCACAGTGTCTGAGGCCGCCTGAGTTCAGCACTGGAAGACTAAAGGTCCCAGTACAGCTGCACCAGCTTCCTTACTTGGGGGACTCAAGCAGTCCTAGTGAACCATTAACATCATCAGTAGAAATTTGGTCAATCAGATTAGCTACAGCAGAGAGCAAAACCTGAAGGGTTGGGACATTAGAGAAAGGTCATAGAGACATAGAATGGCAGAGCTGGGAGAGCTCTTAGGGTACAAAATGTCAGAGCTGGGGGGAGGAGGTGAAGGGAGTGACTTAGAACCCAGAATGTCAGAGCTGAGAGGGATCTTAGAACCCAGAATGTCAGACCTGGAAAAGGACCTTGAAATAGAATTTTTGGTGCCTGATAAGAATTTTAAAACAAAGAACATAAAATGTTAAAACTGGTGTTATAAAAGACATAATGTTAATGCTAGAATACACAGAACATCAAGGAGGGAGAATATGTTAGAATACAGAATGTTAGAACTGGGAAGGAACATGGATTTTAAGAGCTAGAAAAGATCTTAAAATAGAATATTAGAACTGAAGGGATGCTGAGAATGGAGAAAACAGTGGAAGAAATCAAAATTTTAGAAATTAAAACTAAAAATATTAGAACTTGAAGGAACTTAGAACACAATGTCAGTATCCTTCCCTATGGAGCCCAGTAGATTTTAAAACCTTGCACTTGGTCACAGCTGGATTCTACTATTCAAAAAGGTTTGAGAGGGATGAAAGGAAGGGCCTCTTTCTGTGGGAGTTTCATTCATTCTGTAACTCAGAAAGTCTCAAGGGGAACCACTGATTTCACTCAGCCTTTAGCCTCTACCTCCCTCAGCTGATCTTCAAAAGAAGGTGAAAGGGACCAACCACTTCATAGCACTCTTTCCTATTAGACCCAGAGCTTATCTGAGAACAGGCTTCTTATCTGAAAATTAGCTGGCTCTGACTGACTGACTTGAAAGGAAAATTCTTCATTTGGGCTTTCATGCTGATTAACAAGGCAAGCCTTAGGACAAAGAGAATTAAAATTGAGGGGCTGATCACTGAAGATCAGCTATAGATTCAAGATTAGAATCGCTTTTATAGATGAGTTTAAGACAGCCTAGATAGGTCCATCTCAGCAAAAGAAGTTGGGCTCTTGCAACTCAGTTTCTCTCCAAGGTTAACAAAAATGTGACAGTTTGCAGGTGAGGGTAAATGACAAAGGACAGGTGATACAAAAAGCTCCAGACTTGGTGTCTTCTTCTCTACTATAACAAACACACTTTTTGAGGGCTATCACACTCTATACATACCCAGTACTCCAACTATATACTCTACATAGCTATAACTCTATATAAGCTATATACTCTATATAACGATAAAAACAGTGTTTCTACTGGGCCTGTATCCCAAAAAAATCAAAAAAGGACCAACATATGCACAAATGTTTATAGCAACTCTTTTTGTAGTGGCAAAGACTTGGAAAATGAGTTAGCTTTCCATCAATTGGGGAATGGTTGGATAAATTATGGTACATGAAGGTAATATAATATTACTGTTCTATAAAAAATGATGAATGGACTGATTTTAGAATGGCCTGGAAAGATTTCCATGAACTGATGCTGAACAAAACAAGCAGAACCAGGAAAACATTGTACATGGCAATAGCAAGTTTGTGTGAAGATCAACTATGACAGAACTTGCTTCTTCTCAATGGTTCAGTGATCTGAGGCAATCCCAACAAACTTTAAATGCCATCTGCATCTATACAGAGAACTATGGAAACTGAATGTAAATCAACACATATTCTACACACTTTTTTTCTCTTTTTCTTCTTATTTTTTCTCATGGTTTTTCCCTTTTGTCTGATTTTTCTCTCCCAATGATGATTCATAAGGAAATATGTAAAAAAATTAATGTACATGTATAACTAAAAAAATGTTTTTTACATATAACTGGGGAAATAAAAATTTAAAAAAAACCTTCCCATGACTCCCCAAACCACAGAAGAAAGCTCAAACTCTTCTTTATACTGGTAGTCAGGGATCTACAAAGTCTGGCCACTGGTCTGCCACTTCTTACCTAAATGAGCCATGCTTAATTTATTTTCTGATACTTTGCTCAGGAGACCTGGTCTCATCTTTTAGAGTGAGAGATTCATCTAGAAATTATTAAGATAGAGAAGAGGTTGGGGAAAAGGAATTGCAATAGTTAGGTATCAAATTTCTGTGTATTTTATAGTTAAGTGCTGGGCTTGGAGTCAGCATGATCCAAGTTAAAATTCTGCCCCTCATGGACCCACACTTAACACCACATACTAAGATAAGATCAAAATGGGTCCATGATTTAGGCATAAAGAACGAGCTTATAAATAAATTAAAGGAACATAGGATAGTTTACCTCTCAGACTTGTGGAGGAAGGAATTTGTGACCAAAGAAGAACTAGAGATCATTATTGATCACAAAATAGAAAATTTTGATTATATCAAATTAAAAATCTTTGTACAAACAAAACAAATGCAAACAAGATTAGAAGGGAAACAACAAACTGGGAAAACATTTTTACAGTTAAAGATTCTGATAAAGGCTTAATTTCCAAAATATATAGAGAATTGACTCTAATTTATTTTAAAAAATCAAGCCATTCTCCAATTGATAAATGGTCAATGGATATGAACAGACAATTTTCAGATGATGAAATTGAAACTATATCCACTCATATGAAAGAGTGTTCCAAATAACTATTAATCAGGGAAATGCAAATTAAGACAACTCTTAGATACCACTACACACCTGTCAGATTGGCTAAGATAACAGGAAAAAACTATGATGAATGTTGAGAGGGGATGTGGGAAAACTGGGACACTGATGCATTGTTGGTGGAATTGTGAACGAATCCAACCATTCTGGAGAGTTATCTGGAATTATGCACAAAAAGTTATCAAACCCTTTGATCTAGCAGTGCTACTACTGGGCTTATATCCCAAGGAAATACTAAAGAAGGGAAAGGGACCTGTATTGCCAAAATGTTTGTGGCAGCCCTTTTTGTAGTGGCCAGAAACTTGAAACTGAATGGATGTCCATCAGTTGGAGAATGGTTGGGTAAATTATGGTATATGAATGTTATGGAATATTATTGCTCTGTAAGAAATGACCAGCAGGATGAATACAGAGAGGCTTGGAGAGACTTACATGAACTGATGCTGAGTGAAATGAGCAGAACCAGAAGATCACTATACCCTTCAACAACAATACTGTATGAGGATGTATTCTGATGGAAGTAGATATTTTCGACAAAGAGAAGAGCTAATTCAGTTCCAATTGATCAATGATGGACAGAATCAGCTACACCCAGAGAAGGAACACTGGGAAATGAGTGTAAACTGTTTGCATTTTTGTTTTTCTTCCCAGGTTATTTTTACCTTCCGAATCCAATTCTTCCTGTGCAACAAGAGAACTGTTCGGTTCTGCACACATATATTGTATCTAGGATATACTATAACATATTTAACATGTATAAGACTGCCTGTCATCTTGGGGAAGGGGTGGAGGGAGGGAAGGGAAAAGTCAGAACAGAAGTGAGTGCAAGGGATAATGTAAAAAATTACCCAGCCATATATAATGTCAATAAAAAGTTATAATAAAAAAAATTCTGCCCCTAACCTTCACTTATGATATTGTCACTTAACTCTTCTAAGCCCAGAAAAACTCCCTAGGACTAATCTACTAAGATACAGAAAAAGAGGGAAGATGGGAGAAGGGAAAGGAGAGATGGAAGGAGAGAGAAGAGGAAGAGAGAAGAGAGAAGACAAATAGGCTGAGAGACACAGAGACAGAGAGACAGACACAGAAATAGAGAAACAGAGACAGAGAAAACAAACAAAGTCTGAGAGACACAGAGACACAAAGACAAAAAAAAGGGGGGGGGGAGTGCCTGCTTGTCCTTGCCCATTTTCTCTCCATAATCCTACCCACAGAAAACTATTATTTCTACTCTGATGAAAAATCATTCTGACATGAAATAATTTTTCTCATTTTATGGATGAGCAAATCAAGGCTGAGAAAAGTTAAGTGGCTAGTTCAGGGTTACTTACACAGCCAATGTCTAAATCGGGATTTGAATTCATTTGGTCCAACACTCTACCCATTGCACCACCCAGCTGCTGCCCCTTGAAATTTCAAAGAATCCTAGCATTATAGAACGTTAGATCTGAGACCCTCAGAAATCATCTACTCTAATCCATCTGATTCCAAAGCTATTAAGACAGAAAGACTAGAGTACAGTGGGAAAAGCATTGACTCTATATATGGAAGATCTGGGTCTGAATCTCACCCCTGACTTTTTGGAGGGACTTTGTAAAATTCATTTAATTTCTGTAAGTCTTGTCATTTGTTCAAAATATGGTACCAGCTGGGCTTTTCGCTACCTACCTTCTAGCATTAAAGTTCTCTTACAGATACTAATTGTAGACATCCTGTGATGGGAAACTCATTACCTTAAGAAGAAATTCATTCTACTTTTTTATGTAGGAAGGAAAGAAACAAGTATTGAAAGTATCTACTCTGTGCCAGGGACTGTGCTAAGTATACAAATAGTACATAATTTGATCCTCACAACAACCCCAAAAGATGGGTACTGTTATTTCACAGGTGAGGAAACTCAGGCAGGCAGAGTTTAATTGATTGTAGATTCACATAATGGCTGCACATAATGTGCAGACACACAGACTAGACTTAAATCAAAATTCTGCCTTTTATGTCCTCTCTTTGTTTCTACTTATACTTTACAAGACCAAAGTCTAGTGAGTTCCAACATGGTAACTGTATCTTAAATTACTACATTGTCCAATTAAATTCTACTCCCTTTGGCACCAAGTATAACATAGTCTGTTTTCTTTGATTTATGACAGTTCTCATTTTGAATCCCCATTCTGATAATTATTCCCTGTATGACCATGGCTAAGAATTTAGCATCTCGGGGCCTCAGTTTCCCCATCTGTAAAAGAAAAAGGTTTTGCCAGTGGATCTGTGAGGTTCTCCTCCGCTCTAACATTTTCTTTTCTCAGATTTTTCCAGCTCAGACATTTTCTCTATATTTAAAAATATTTTAATTGATGCTTTTTTTGTTTGGCACAGTCATTTCCAGATATAGCAATACCCTTCACTTCAAATACAAAGAAAAATCAAAAACAGCCTGCGCATGAACTGAGACTGAGAGTGTTTCTGCCAGTCTGTACCTGGAGTCCTGTACCTCTTTAGCAGAGAGGAGGGGGTACGTTTCCTCACTTCTTCTCTGGGGTCAAGATTGGTTTTGACAATTAGTGAGTAGTCAGCTATGCTTTATTCTTCTGACATTTATTCAAATTATATAGTATTCAGATTTGTTTTATTGTCCTCATATTCTATGTCCCAAGATCTCTCCCAGCTTTAACATTCTACCTTCTACCTTCTAAAGGCCTTTTTGAGCACTGACAAATTTGGTTGCCAACTTTCCCTAGTTGAGGAATAAATCTAAAGCTTCGATGTGTTTATCTTGCATCTAGCTATCTGGGAAGTTTCTTAAACAATGTCCTCTGTGTCCCCATTCTCAGAGACAAGTGATCAGGGGCTAAGGATGAGGGCTAATGGTACCTGAGTGGGCTCTCTTTTACCTGTCACTAAATTTCCCATGCAGACCTGGGCAGCCACTGGTTAATGATCTTGCTCCCAACAGCCAGTGACAACAGGAACCTGCTAAATGGGTCACCTTGTAACTCGGAAATTCTATTCTTGGAGCCCTCCTGCTTGGCTATTTTAGGAGCTGCAGAAAATGGGCTTGTTTCACAGCTTCCTTCTGGGAACTAGTCCCTGTTACCTTTGGCCTTGAGAGGCCTGGAAAGGCTGAGGTAGGAACAGAATTGGCCCTGGGGGCTCAGGAGCCAGGACATATCACACCAATGTCTTCTTATTCCTTCCTCTCTTCCCCATTGTGCAGTATTCCTATAAGGGAGACATTAATGTCAGGGTTAGCCTAAAGAAAAAATTATGTCATCAGCAGCCATTTGGAAATACATGGGTGAAGAGACTCAGCCAAACAGTCACATATTTCACCTTCATGTTGGTGAAGGGGCAAAGTTATAGGCTGACAATGTACTTAAGAACCTCAGGTATATTTTACAAACTGGAGGCATAGCTACCTCCTGCTCCCTCCCCTGCTGGCTCCTCAAGTGACTCCCCCAGAAATGTAGGGGGTGCTCAAAGTGTGAGATTAGGGCTATTACTCTGATTTGCCCTAGGATGGTGAGAGTTCAGCCTCTTGGACAAGGCTTCAATGTGAATGAGGACAATAATCTTTGTGATGGGGAGAGTGATGGGAACTCTTCAGTCACAGGATCCCAAAGAGATTCAGTAACCACCTGTACCTCTACCATTTACATCACAGGCAAGTAATCATCCAGTCTCTGCCCAAAGCCTTCGGCTGATGAGGAGCTCATTACCCACTGAGCCAGCCTATTCCATGTTGGGATAATTATCAGAATTCTGCCTCTCTAACTTCCTTCTAGTGTTCCCAATCCTGCCCTTCAGAACCAAGCAGAGTGATCCAATCCTTCTTCCACATAATGACCCTTCAGACGGTGTCTTCCCTATGTCTTTTCTCATCCACGCTAAACATCCCTAGTTCCATTAGTCTAAATATGGCTCCTTTGGGGCAGCTAGGGGGCGCAGTGGATAGCGCACCAGCCTTGAATTCAGGAGGACCCGAGTTCAAATCTGGTCTCAGACACTTAACACTTCCTAGCTGGGTGACCCTGGGCAAGTCACTTAACCCCAGCCTCAATAAATAAATAAATAAATAAAGGATAGATAGATAGATAGTATAGATAAATAAATAAATATGGCTCCTTCCCACCCTAGACATTCCCTTCCAGAGATGCCCATTCACTGAAGTCCTTCCTAAAATGGAGCTGCTTGGAAAAGGCCTCCAGGGGGAAGAGAGCTGTAGTGGCCCTTCTTCTGGGAGCTTTGGACTGCAGTGCTTCGAGCACAAGCTAGATGAACACTTGGATACTTTGAGGGACAGATTCTTGTTCATAAGGCTTGGGTAAGTGGCTCCCGAGCTTTCTTCCAGATCTGAGCATCTCATGACATGATGCCTCTCTACATGCAGCTTAAATAAGCTTCTCTATATCCCTGTGGGTCCAGAGTGAGCTCATAGCCAGTATGGAGAGTGTAGGATTTCAGGCTGGAAGGGATCCGCAAACCCTCATTTCATAATTGAGTAAGCTGAAATTCAACAAGGATAAAGCTATATGCCCAAGGTCACAGGAGCAGTATGCGGCAGAGCTGAGATCAGGATCTAGGTCATGAAATAATAAGGCAGTTAAGTGGCACAGTGGAGAGAGCATTGGGCCTGGAGGCAGGAAGCCTCATCTTCCTGAGTTCAAATCCAGCCTCGGACACTCACTGGCTGTGTGACCCTGGGCCAGTCACTTAGGCCTGTGTACCTCCTTTTCCTCATCTGTAAAATGAGCTGAAAAAAGAAATGAGAAAGCACTCTTAGTATCTCTGTCAAGAAAGTCCCAAATGGGGTCATGAAGAATCAAACATGACTGCAGAACAACAATATAGGATAATAGATTCAGGACTGATGGGACCTCGGAGATCAACCAGTTCTACATTTGTAAAACAGGTCATGCTTGATTCCTCGTTTTTACTCCCCCCCCCCCAAATTCTGAGCAGTTTTGTCATTTTTATCTTCTTACTGATTTTCAAGTCTGACTACCTCACTCCTCTACTCATGAAACTCCAAGGTTCATTACCTCCAGGATCAAATATAAACTCTTCCCATTCTGGCTCTTTCTTCCTTTGCAATCTCCTTCCTGTTATCCTTTTTTTCCCATGTTAACATACTCTGCTCTCCTTTGTGTTGCTCAAACATGATTCTTCATCTTCCTCCTCCATACCTTTGTACTAGTTCACCCTCACACCCAGAATCCTCAATCCTATTTCCTCTGTTTCTCAGCTTCCCTTGCTTGCCTCATGTTTCGGATCAAATACTATCTTCTATAAGAGACTTCTCCCAGTTCCATAAGCTACTAATGTTTTCCCTGAGAATCCATTTTCTTCCTCATCTGTACATACATACATATATACATATATATATATCTTATGTGCTCCTTGGGAATGGGGTCTTCTGTGCAGTAGGAACTGTTTTTACTTTTCTGTGTATCTTCAGAATTAATACAGTACCCAACACAGAGTCAGATCTTAATAAAAGTTTTTGATTGAAACTAAGATAGATCGATGACTTGCCCAGGGTCATATGAGTGAGCTTTGAATTGGGGTTCTCTGACTCCAGATCCAGTTGTCCCTCTATCACACCACACTCTCTCTGAAGAAAGTGGGGTCTTCTCTCCTGCCCTGTCAAAGTATTGTGCCAGAGTTTTAAACACAGTGAAGAGATTAAGCGAGGTAAGCGAGGCTGACCTTAAACAACATGATGGTCTTAGTATTGTTTCCCTTAACATCCTCCTGTTCTTAGCTTGTCTCTGTTTTAAGCCATCACTGCTACTACCTATAACTGCCAACCAATAGCCATGGTAGGAAAGCTTCAAGAGTTGCAAGAACAAAAATGTTTGTGGCAGCCCTTTTTGTAGTGGCCAGAAACTGGAAACTGAATGGATTCCCATCAGTTGGAGAATGGCTGAATAAATTGTGGTATATGAATATTATAGAATATTATTGTTCTGTAAGAAATGACCAGCAGGATGATTTCAGAGAGGCCTGGAGAGACTTACAGGAACTGATGCTGAGTGAAATGAGCAGGACCAGGAGATCATTGTACAGGGCAACAAGATTACAAGATGACCAATTCTGATGGACTTGGCCCTCTTCAACAATGAGATGATTCAGACTAATCTCATTGTTCCAATGATCTTGTGATGAAGAGAGCCATCTACACCCAAAGAGAGGACTGTGGGAACTCAGTGTGGTTCACAACATAATTTTGTTTGCTTGCATTTTATTTTCTTATTTTTTTTCCTGTTTGGTTTGATTTTTCTTGTGAAGTAAGAAAATTATATAAATATATATGCATATATTGGATTAAACATATATTTCTACCAAAATTAATATATATTGGATTACTTACCACCTAGGGGAGAGGAAGGGAGGGGAGAGAAACTTGGAACACAAGGTTTTGCAAGGTTAATGTTAAAAAAAAATTTTATCCATGCATGTGTTTTGAAAATAAAAAGCTTTGGGATAGCTAGATGATACAGTGGATAGAGCACCAGTCCTTAAGTCAGTAGAACCTGAGTTCAAATCTGGTCTCAGACACTTAACACTTCCTAGCTGTGTGACCCTGGGCAAGTCACTTAACCCCAATTGCCTCAGGGGAAAAAAGAAAAAGCTTTAAATTAAAAAAAGAAGAACAAAAAGTTGCAAGAACAGCAGTACCCTACTTCCAGATGCCAGGAAAGTAATCTTGTGCACATGTGGCCTGACTGCTGCCGTGCTAAGTGCCATGCCATAGCTCTAGCCTTCTTAGCAGCCACAGCTGCTCAAGATGGGGGGAAATTCTCCATACCAAAGTCATTGACAATGTGAGAAACTAATAGGGTTTTTTTTTAACAGAAAAGCCCCCAAGGAAGCCACATTAGCCTGTACTCTATGAGCTCTTCCATCCCAATCCTCCTATTAAAATGTGAGTTCCTTAAGAGGAGGGATTGTCTTGCTTTTTAATTTGTACCCCCAGCACTTAACACAGGGTTGGTTCATCCTTCATTTTGAAGAAGATCAATGACATCACAAATGAGATCTTGGCTTTCAGAGAATTGGATTTAAGTGAAGCAGACTTGCAGTTGTCAGCCTCAATCTCTCTTCCAGAATTACTGAAGTCCAGTGGAAAGACAAAAAATCATTCATTTATTAAGTGAAAAAATCCCGCTGAAAAGTTTTCCATGCTCACCAAAGGTTAGGGGATAATCCCCTCTGCTTCAGTGCCTCTCTTTCCCCACGTGTTTTGTGTCTCCTTCCTCACTCTTCTTTTTAGCTCTTCCTTTAACTCATGTTCCTGACTGGCCCTCAGCCAAATTGGGAAGCTGAGGAAAATTTCCCTTCATGTCCACCCTTCCTTCCCTTCCTACTAACCTCCCCCATTCCTTCCTCCTGGTATTCCCCCCCCCCACACACACACACACACACTTCTGTGCCTAGTGTTGCCTTTCCTGAGTACTGGCCTATTTGCCAAAATGATCCCTTCTCTCCCTTCCCCTGATTGAAATCCCATGTCCTCAGTGCCCTGCTTCCAACAAGCAAGAGAGAGGGAGGAAGGCTTATGGACTAACTCACACTGAGGTGTAAGTAACATCTAGCAGGGATTCTTAATCAGAAGTCCTTGAATTTGTTTTTTTTTTTTAATATGTTAATAACCATTTCAATCTAATTGCGTTCCTTTGCAATTTTATATATTTAATTTTATGGATATTCTGCATAATCCTTACATTTTACCAGACTGTCAAAAAAAAGTTATAGAATATGACACAAAGAAAGTTCAAAACTGTTGAATCAGAGGAATTTACATTTTAAAAATAGAATCTAAAGAAAGTGGTGTTTCATTCCAAAGGAATGACTTTCTAGTTGTGGATTTGGGGCATCAAAACAGGAAGATGTTTAGGAGAAGCAAAAGCCTCTTGGAGTTCACCAGGGAAGATTAGCACGAGAAGCAAAGGGTACTTTTAGCCTTGGTCAGGAATGGGTTAAGTTTTAGCAGATGTGGATGGTCACCCACACAACAGACTCAATCTACTTCTTGTGTAGGATTGGGTATCATTATCAGCTCTGTCTGTATCTCATTCCCCTAATAGACTGCAAACTTTATGAGTGGAGGGACACTGTGGTTTCAATTCAATAAATGTTCATTAAACATTGATGAAATAGCCATGCGTTAAAGTATTAAAAAGATTTGATCTCAGAGGTAAGAGGGATGCCTATAGGCTAGAATGGTCAGGGAAGGGTTTCTGTAGGAATTAGGACTTACAGATGATAAGGATTTCAGCAGGGGTCTTAGTGGTGCAATGGGTAGAGTTCTCAAGTCAGGAAGATAGTGAATTATAATCTAGTCTTACATACATACTACCTTCGTGATCCTGGAAAAGTCATTTAACCTCTGTCTGCCTCAGTTTCCTTATCTGTAAATAATAATCCCAGGATTATTGTGAGGATCAAATTCGAGATAGTGTTTGTAAAGTTTTATCAACCATAAAATGCTATACAAATACTTGCTGCTATTATTATTGGATGAAAATGCCATGAGAGGAATCATAGTTATTAATAAAACCTACTGATTAAGGAGCAGCTAGATGGCACAAAGGCTAGAGTGGCCCTAGATTCAGGAGGACCCAAGTTCAAATCTGGCTTCAGACATTTAACACTTATTAGCTGTGGGACCCTAGGCAAGTCAAACATAATCACCTAAACCCCCCAAAAATCATACAGTCAAATCCCATTGATGGGCAGCTGAACTTGGACTTAAAGACTTGTGTTCTAATCCCACCCCAGATATTTATTATTTATACCTAGCAAACTGTGAACCTTGTTGCTTAACCTCTGTCTGCCTATTTGCTCATCTGTAAAATGGGGCTAATAGTAGCATCACCTACCCATTTCTCAGGGTTATTATGAGGATACCATGAGATTACATGTAAAACATCTTGAATTGCTAGCAATTATCATGGTCAGAGCTGTGAGGGAACTCAGAGTCTTTAGTACACACCTGGCCTGGACAGGGATCCACTCTGCAGCTTCCTTGACAAGTGGGGCTCCTGCCTCCATTTGCTGATCTTTAGGGATAAAGAATTCAGCACTTTCTAAGGGAATTAGAAGATGATAGAACTTGGAAGGACCTCGGATCATCAGGTTAGAAGTCCTGATTTTTAACATGAGGAAATAGGCTCAAAGTAGAGAAAGGATTTGGCCAATATTATACAAAGCACTGGGTCATAGAGCTGGGATTTGATCCAAGGCTTCTGGTCCCAAAGCAGGTGTCCTTTCCATCATGGCTTCCTGCCTCCCAGGCAGCCCCTGTCAGTGACAATCTGGCCATCTCCAGGCAGCTTTTCTGATGCTTCTACTCTGTGCTCCCATTTCTGCTCTCTGGGGGCAGATAGATCCATCTAATCCTTTTTCTCTGTGATAAATCTTCAGATGCCTGAAGATTGCTAGTATGTTTCCACTCCAAACCAGTCTTCCTTTTTCTGATTCTCAGATGGCATAGTCTCTGAAGAGGAAGAAACAGGGGCAGAGACAGAAGGAGAGAGAGACAAAGAGAGGAAAGTGGGAAGAGGGAAGATTGCGAGAGGGAAAAGAAGAGAGGAGGAATAGAGGAGGGGAGGAAAGAGAAGGGAAAACAGACTGTCAGATTGAGACAGAGAAAAACAGTGACAAAGAGAGAGTCAGGAAAACAGAGACAGAGAAAAGACAGAAATACAGATGGAGAGAGGGACACAAAGAGACAGAGACAGGGGGAAGATGGGAAAGGAGAGAGAAAGGGAGGAAGGAGACGGGAAGTGAGACAGAGGAGAACATGGGAAGAGGTGAAAGGAAAGGGGGGTAGAGGAGGGTATACAGATAGTTTGTGTGACAGAGGAGAGACAGAGACAGAGAGATAGACAGGAAAAGGGAAGGAGAGCGAGGGAGGTGTAGTGTGGAAAAGTACATAAAGAGCAGGCTGTGAATCTCAGAAGACACCTAGATTCACATACAGACTGTATAACTCTGGGTAAGGTACTTAACCTGTCACTGCTGTAGATAAGTCCCTAAGGTTTTAAGTTTCAGAAAAGGTGACAATCTGCTTTGCTCAAGGGAGTTTTTTCACCAGACCAGTGTCAGTCAAAGCACAAATCTAGTCCCAGGCTCTGTTTGATTCTCTCACCATCCTGGTACTCTTTAGCATGCTCCAATCTGTCATTGATCTTTCTAGAATGTGACATTCAAAACAGAGCCCCATGCTCCAAAAGTAACTGACAGCTATGATGGAGGACAGCAGAGCTCTTCCCACCTTGCTGGGAAGTGTGTCTGCTAGTGCCACTTATGACTGTTAGCTTTTTAAATTCTGTGATGTACTATTGATTCATATTGAGCCTCTAACACTAAAAATCCCCAAGATTTTTTTTTCCGATTCTGTTCATTTTAATCTAATATATAGTGAAGAGATTGATTTGTAACAGAGATTAGTTGTCTGGTGTAAAAGTTCTCTATGATCCTGTTTGGTGCCACATTCACCTTAAGGCTCATCCTATATTACATTCAGGAATATGCTAGGAGTAGCCTCTGTAATACGTAGGCTCTCCTGGTTTCCCTTTAAGGGAATCCACTTTCAGTATTTGGTTTCATCAAGAGACAAGGGCTGGAACCCAGGGAAGCTAGGTGGCACAGTGACTAAAATCTTGGATTTGGAATCAGGAGGACCTGATTCTGATCTGATCTGATCTCAGACACCTCCTAGGTGTGTGATCCTGGGCAAGTCACTTAACCCTGTTTGCCTCCATCTCCTCATCTGTCAAATGAGCTGAAGAAGAAAATGGCAAACCACTCCATTATCTTTGCCAAGAAAACCCCAAATGGGATAGTGGAGAGCCAAACATCTGAATAAAAACAAATAAGATTCTTTGTAAGTGATGGGCTCTAATCTATGAAGAAAATGAGAGAAATCCTGAGAGATTCTTTGTGTAAAGGAAACAATCTCTCCTTAATTAAGCTAAGAGCAGGAATCTAAATGTCCCCCTTTTATCATCCTTATTTTAATTGAGGCAGTCTGGCAAAGAGTCCTGGATTTGGAAAAAGAAGCTGGGGGTTTGAATTCCCATTTCTGCTCTTACCAGCTGGTGACACTAAGCAAATCTCTTTACCTTTCTCAGCTTCGGTAACTTCATCTATAATATGGGCACAATAATTGTTCTACCAGTTACATACCAGTTACTATTGTTTTGAAAGTACATTGTAAACATTAAAACACTAGAAAAAGCAATCATTATTACTTTTAGCAAAATCTTTATTAAGTGGATAATTTTTTTCCTATTGGACTGGTAACTTCATCAAGATAAATGGACATGGTAGAGAGACTTGATCTCAAAGTGAGGAAGACCTGGGTTCAAATCCTGCCTTTGAACATCTACTGGCTATATGATCCTAGGCAAGTTACTCAACTTTCAATGCCCCAGGCAACTTTGAGGCTATAAATGTCTGCCACTGATGAATTTACAATACTGATTAAAACAAAAAATAAAGAATTCCCCAAAGTGGAAACTCCATTATGTAAAGGAGAAACTTTTCTAACTTATTGATGGGCAGAATTTCCTAGAACACTAGTTAATGACTTGCCCAAAGTCATACACCTCCATGTGTCAGAAGCCAGCCTTCCTGACTTCTGGTCCAATTTTCCATGCACTGTTATGAAGCTGCTTGAAAGGATGTGGAGAGCACTCTATAAAATACCGGATATTTTGGGAATGGGAATTGCTTTCATTTTAGCAAAGCTTCATCGACAAAGCAGAATGTTACCTTGACCCTTTTCATTATTATCCCAAACATTTCTCTAATGTGTGTATCCAGAGAGCTTGTCAACTTTTCCAAGGAGCTAATTCCAGAGGTAGAAGAAACCAAAGTGCGCCCAACCCAACATTCTGCCCACTAATGGGACTCTAAGCAAGACATTAAACTTATCTGAAGCTTTGTTTCCTCTATAAATATGAGCAATACTACTTTACTACCTACTGTCAAGGAAAGAAAATCCAGTATTTTCTTAGTAGATTATATGTAGGCAAAAAGACTTTATATTGTCTATAATTATAAGCCAAGACAAGAAGCAGTAACAGTTGGTTCACAAAGAGGAGTCTCTACAAAGCCCATTTCTCAGTACTTACAGCATAAAGGACTTATGGAATCATTCTGGGATCATAACTGATTAGCCATTGACTGGTCACATAGATATCAACTTGGTTGTGTTTTAGGGGATAAGACAAAGACATTCTAATCTAGTCGGTCAGACCCCTGAAACTGGACAACCTATTCATCTTTGGGTTGTCCTTGCATAAGAACTGTGTTGAGAGAGAGAGAGAGAGAGAGAGAGAGAGAGAGAGAGAGAGAGAGAGAGAGAGAGAGAGAGAGAGAGAGAAAGAGAGAGAGAGAGAGAGAGAGAGAGAGAGAGAGAGAGAGAAAGAGAGAGAGAGAGAGAGAGAGAGAGAGAGAGAGAGAGAGAGAGAGAGAGAGAGAGAGAGAGAGAGAAACAAAACTCAGAAATTAGATGAAGGAGATGTACTTTTCCTTTCTTGACTTGAGTCAAGATATGTTAGCATAAGCCTTCATTTCAAGGCAAGAAAAGAAAAATATTAAAAGAAATAAGGAAGGAAACTATATCCTGCTAAAAGGTAGCCTAGACAATGAAGCCATATCAATACTAAACATATATGCACCAAGTGGTATAGAATCTAACTTCCTAAAGGAAAAGTTAAGAGAGTTGCAAGAAGAAATAGACAGCAAAACTATAATAGTAGGAGATCTCAACCTTGCACTCTCAGAATTAGACAAATCAAACCACAAAACAAATAAGAAAGAAATTAAAAAGGTAAATAAAACATTAGTAAAACTAGGGATGATAGACCTTTGGAGAAAACTGAATGGTGATAAAAAGGAGTATACTTTCTTCTCAGCAGTTCATGGAACCTATACAAAAATTGACCATATATTAGGACATAAAGATCTCAAAATTAAATGCAGGAAGGCAGAAATAGTAAATGCCTTCTTCTCAGATCACAATGCAATAAAAACTACATTCAATAAGAAGTTATGGGTAAACAGACCAAAAAGTAATTTAAAACTGAACAATATCATCTTAAAGAATGACTGGGTGAAACAGCAAATTATAGAAACAATTAATAATTTCACTCAAGATAATGACAATGATGAGTCATCATACCAAAATTTGTGGGATGCAGCAAAAGCGGTAATAAGGGGAAATTTTATATCTTTAGAGGCTTATTTGAACAAAATAGAGAAAGAGAAGATTAATGAATTGGGCCTGCAACTTAAAAAGCTAGAAAAAGACCAAATTAAAACCCCCCAACTAAAAACTAAACTTGAAATACTCAAATTAAAAGGAGAAATCAATAATATTGAAAGTAAAAAAAAAACAAACTATTGAAATAATAAATAAAACCAAGAGTTGGTTTTATGAAAAAGCCAATAAAATAGATAAACCTTTGGTAAATCTGATCAGAGAAAGGAAAAAGGAAAATCAAATTGTTAGTCTTACAAATGAAAAGGGGATCTTTCTACCAATGAAGAGGAAATTAGAGAAATAATAAGGAGTTACTTTGCCCAACTTTATGCCAATAAATTTGATAACTTAAGTGAAATGGATGACTACCTCCAAAAATATATGCTTCCTAGATTAACAGAGGAGGAGATAAATTGCTTAAATAGTCCTATTTCAGAAAAAGAAATAGAACAAGCTATTAATCAACTCCCCAGGAAAAAAATCCCCAGAACCAGATGGATTTACATGTGAATTGTACCAAACATTTAAAGAACAACTAGCCCCAATGTTATATAAACTATTTTTAAAAATAGGGGATGAAAGAGTCCTGCCAAACTCCTTTTATGACACAGACATGGTACTGATACCTAAACCAGGTAGATCAAAAACTGAGAAAGAAAACTATAGACCAATTTCCTTAATGAATATTTGCGATGGTCCGGTCTAGCTCCTCTGAAGGGCTCAGAATAAGTCCTTGTCAGGATAAGCAAGAGTCCTTGCCCCACGTTGTAGACGCCAATATGTAACTTGCTGTTGTCTCCAGAAGCTGCCGATCGCTCTCTGGGAGGAGATCTGCTGTGGAAACTCAAATCTCTTGGACAGATTCTTCTTCCTGTAGAGAACTGTTGTCTCCAGACAGTTGTTGTTAACTGTGGTCCAGAGTAGTGACTTCCCTCTTTTATCCTCCCAGAGAATGGGCATGGGATAATGCAAGGGCTTCTGGGAAAAATTACTTCAACCAATGAACTTGCTCCTCCTAAGCATGCAAGCTCGTCCCCAGAAATTCACAAGTAAAACTCCCAGTCATTGCTGGAACTAGAGAATTGTCAAGTACCAACTTAGCACTTAGTAAGAACTTAATATCTCATTATCTCATTAGCACTTAGTAAGAACCTAACAAATACTGATGCTAAAATCTTAAATAAGATATTAGCAAAAAGACTTCAGAAAATCATCCCCAGGATAATACACTATGATCAAGTAGGATTTATACCAGGAATGCAGGGCTGGTTTAATATTAGGAAAACTATTAGTATAATTGACCATATTAATAATCAAACTAATAAAAACCATATGATCATCTCAATAGATGCAGAAAAAGCATTTGATAAAATCCAACATCCATTCCTACTAAAAACAGTTGAGAGTATAGGAATAAATGGACTATTCCTTAGAATAGTCAGGAGCATATATTTAAGACCGTCAGTAAGCATAACATGTAGTGGAAATAAACTGGAACCTTTCCCAGTAAGATCAGGAGTGAAACAAGGTTGTCCACTATCACCATTACTATTCAATATTGTATTAGAAATGCTAGCCTTGGCAATAAGAGTCAAGAAAGAGATTAAAGGAATAAGAGTAGGTAATGAAATCAAACTGTCACTCTTTGCAGATGATATGATGGTATACTTAGAAAACCCCAGAGAGTCTAATAAAAAGTTATTAGAAATAATTCACAACTTTAGCAAAGTTGCTGGGTACAAAATAAATTCACATAAATCCTCAGCATTTTTATACATCACCAATAAATTGCAACAGCAAGAGATACAAAGAGAAATTTCATTCCAAACAAATGTCAAGAGCATAAAATATTTGGGAAAAGTCAGGAATTATATGAACAAAATTACAAGGCACTTGCCACAAAAATAAAGTCAGATTTAAATAATTGGAAAGACATCCAGTGCTCGTAGATAGGCCAAGCAAATATAATAAAGATGACAATACTCCCCAAACTAATCTATTTAGTGCTATACCAATCAGACTCCCAAGAAACTATTTTAGTGACCTAGAAAAAATAACCACAAAGTTCATATGGAAGAATAAAAGGTCGAGAATTTCAAGGGAATTAATGAAAAAAAAGTCAGATGAAGGTGGTCTAGATGTACCTGATCTAAAGCTATATCATATAACAGCAGTCACCAAAACCATTTGGTATTGGCTAAGAAATAGACTGGTCGACCAATGGAATAGATTAGGTACAAAGGACAAAAAAGGCTACAACTATAGCAATCTAGTGTTTGATAAACCCAAAGATACCAACATTAGGGATAAGAATTCATTATTTGAAAAAAACTGTTGGGAAAACTGGAAATTAGTATGCCAGAAATTAGATATGGATCCACACTTAACACCATATACCAAGATAAGATCAAAATAGCTCCATGATTTAGGCATAAAGAATGAGATAATAAATAGATTAGAGGAACAGAGGATAGTCTACCTCTCAGACCTGTGGAGGAGGAAGGAATTTATAACTAGAGAAGAACTCAAGATCATTATTGATCACAAAATAGAAGATTTTGATTACATCAAACTAAAAAGTTTCTGTACAAACAATACTAATGCAAACAAGATTAGAAGGGAAGTAACAAATTGAGAAAATATTTTTACAGTTAAAGGTTCTGATAAAGGTCTCATTTCCAAAATATATAGAGAATTGATCCTAATTTATAAGAAATCGAACCATTCTCCAATTGATAAATGGTCAAAGGATATGAACAGACAATTCTCAGATAATGAAGTTCAAACTATATCCACTCATATGAAAGAGTGTTCCAAATCATTATTGATCAGAGAAATGCAAATTAAGACAACTCTGAGATACTACTACACACCTGTCAGATTGGCTAAGATGACAGGAACAAATAACGATGAATGTTGGAGGGGATGTGGGAAAACTGGGACACTAATACATTGTTGGTGGAGTTGTGAAAGAATCCAGCCATTCTGGAGAGCAATTTGGAACTATGCCCAAAAAGTTATCAAACTGTGCATACCCTTTGATCCAGCAGTGCTACTACTGGGCTTATATCCCAAAGAAATACTAAAGAGGGGAAAGGGACCTGTGTGTGCCAAAATGTTTGTGGCAGCTCTTTTTGTAGTGGCTAGAAACTGGAAGATGAATGGATGTCCATCAATTGGAGAATGGTTGAGTAAATTATGGTATATGAATGTTATGGAATATTATTGCTCTGTAAGAAATGACCGCAGGATGAATACAGAGAGGCTTGGAGAGACTTGCATGAACTGATGCTGAGTGAAATCAGCAGAACCAGAAGATCACTATATACTTCAACAACAATGCTATATGAAGATGTATAAGAAGATCCAACTGACTTCCAGCTGATCAATGATGGACAGAAACAACTACACCCAGAGAAGGAACAGTGGGAATTGAATGTAAAATATTAGCACTACTATCTATCTACCCTTATTTATACCTTCAGAATCCAATACTTAACGTGCAACAAGAAAATTGGATTTACACACATATATTGTATCTAGGTTATCCTGTAACACATGTAAAATGTATGGGATTGCCTGTCATCTAGGGAAAGGAGTAGAGGGAGGGAGGGGGAAATTTGGAAAAATGAATACAAGGGATAATGTTATTAAAAAATTACTCATGCATATATACTGTCAAAAAAATTTATAATTATGAAATTAATAAAAAAAGGAAAGTCAAAAAAAAAAAAGAAAAGAAAAGAAAAATACAGCCCCTTCCCCATATCTTTCCCCACCATAAGATCTAATAGGGTTTTGGTGAGGATAGGACTTTGTAAACTTTAACAAATTACATAAATGTGAATTGTTAATATGGTAAATAGCAATAGAAAAATATGATCTATAATTATGTTTCCAGAAAGTTCTACACCAATGGCTTTGCCCTCTCAAGTCACAATGGGCTCTTGAAGACTTTGCCAGTTGAGTGCAAAGTTTGGCACATCCTACCAAGCTGGAAAGTTTTCAAGCATTGTTGGAGCATTATTCAAGCTTGGGCTGCTGTCCAAGAACCAGTCTGTGATGATAATAGCAGCTAGCATTTATATAATGCTTTAAGGTTTACAAAGCACTTTATATATGCTAACTCATTTGTTTGCTCCTCACAACAACCTAAGAGGTAGGTGCTATTATTGCTCCCATTTTACAGGTGAGGAAAGTGAGAGGGAGTGAAGTGACTTGTCAAGGGCCACACAGTTATTAAGTGTCTGAGATCAGATTTGAATTCAGGTATTCCAAACTCAAGTATCAGCCTTTTGTCCATTGAACCATTAAGTTGTTTTTTTTTTCCTAGCATAGCTAAGAAAGAAGCAGCTCATCAACAGTAGACCAGATACTGGGCAATAAATTCTTGAACTGTTAACAATCTACGAAATAGAGCTGATACACTTTCATGTAACATAGATGTGAGCATTTTCTCCAACAATACAGATCTCACCCCAGCCATATTTTCCCAGAAGGGAAAACCTTCCACAGAAGGGATCCCTGGGTGTAGAACATTGTAATAATTTATTATTTCAATATATTATTTTTAATAATATTGTTTAGTTTGGTTGAAATTTTCTTCTCTTTTTCTTTTTTCTCTTTAAAAAATTTTTTTGCTATATAACATGGCTCCTTGGAAGTGGGGAAGGGGGGAAATAACAGAGAGAAATCTATGTGATTTAAAAAAATAAAAATAATAATCTTCTGCAGAGGATCCAGTCAAGGGACTGAGACCAGTGCAACTAATGAAACAGATAAACATTACTTGGCCGTGTGTTTTCACTTCTGTTTACCCAATAATTGAAGCAGAGAAATGGGAAAGGGGGGAGCAGCTAGGTGATGCAGGGCATAGAACTCTAGGTCTTCCTGAATTTAAAACTGGCCCCAAACACTTCACTGGCAGTGTGACCCTGGGCAAGTCACTTCACCCTGTTTGCTTCAGTTTCCTCATCTGTAAAGTAAGCTGGAGAAGGAAATAGCAAGTCACTCCAATATCTCTACCAAAAAAACTCAAATGGGGTCACAAACAATCAGACACAAGTGAAATGATTGAACAATAATTGTTCAAATCATAAACCCATTTTGACCTTATCTTGATATAGTATGTTAAGTGTTGGTCAATACCCAATTTATTCCATACTATTTTCCAATTTTCACAGCAAATTTTGTCAAATAGTGAATTCTTATCCAGAAGCTAAATATATCCTATATTTTTAGGATCTTCCTAAAAATATACGAAAATTAAGTGGTGCAATGAATAGTGTCTCTCATCTTCTTGATGCAAAGTAAAATGAACAGAACCAGGAGCACATTTTTAAAAATAACAACTTTTTATTTTCAAAATATATGCAGACACTTTTCAACATTCACCCTAGTGAAACCTTGTATTCCAAATTTTTTCTCCTTTCTTTCCCCCACCACTTCCCCTAGACAGCAAGTAATTTAATACATATTAAACATGTGCAAATTCTTCTATACAAATTTTTAGTTATTATGCTGCACAAGAAAAAAAAATCAGATCAAAAAGGAGAAACAAAACAAAAAGCAAGCAAACAACAACAAAAAAGGTGAAATTCTATATTGTGATCCATATTCAGTCCCCATAGTTTCTTTCTGAATGGAGATGGCTCTCTCTATCATATCTATTGAAATAGTCCTGAATCACCTCATTGTTGAAAAGAACCATGTCCATGAGAACTGATCACCCATAATTTTGTTGTTGCTGTGTACAATGTTCTCTTAGTTCTATTCATTTCATTTAGTATCAGTTCATATCAGAGTCTTTCTCAAATCATCCTGCTGATCATTTCTTATAGAATAATACTATTCCATAACTTTCCTATACTATAATTTATTCAGCCATTCCCCAACTGATGGGCATCCACTCAGTTTCTAGTTCCTTGCCATTACAAAAAGGACTGCTACAAACATTTTTGCACAAGTGGGTTCTTTTTCCTTTTTTATGATCTCTGTGGGATACAAGCCCAATAGAGACATTGCTGGATCAATATGCACAGTCTTTGGGCATAGCTCCATATTGTTCTCCAGAACAATTAGATCAGTTTACAACTCCATCAACAATGTATTAGTGAACCAGTTTTTCCACATCCCCAAACAACATTTATCACCATCTTTTCCTATCATCTTAGCCAATTTGTCTTTATATATAATTAGGAAAAAATAAAACGCTATCAAAAAAGACTTGTCTTCTTGAGTTCAAATCTGGCCTCAATCATTAGGCAAGTTGCTTAACCCTGTTTGCCTCTGTTTTCTTATCTGGAAATGAGTTGGAGAAGGGAATGACAAACCATTTCAGTATCTTTGTCAAGAAGTCCCCAAGTGGGGTCCTGAAGAGTTGAACACAAGTGAAAATAACTGAGCAACAACTAAGTGGGAAAAGGAGCTAAGAATCACATTACTTTCAGACCATTAATCAATCAATACATATAGTAAAAAGGGATTTATTAAGTTGCAAGCTCTATATCTAGAGATACTAAGACAAAAGTTGAATAATCTCTGCCCTCAAGAAACTTGCAGTCAAATCAGAGTGGGCAAAATATACATATATGTCATATATAAGATATAAAGGAGATAAAAGGCAACCTTAAAAGGCATTGATTTCTGGGGAGACCAGGAAAGACTTTCTGTGAAAGATGGAGCTTGAGCTGAATGTGGAAGGAAACTAAAGAATCTAAGATGCAAATGGGGAAAGGAAAGCATTCCAGGCTTGGGAGACAGTCAGTGCAAAGACTGAAAGATAAGAGTATTGGGAGTATTTTAGAAGAAAGTATGGTAGGGCAGCTAGATGGTACAAGGGATAAGAGTACTGGCCCTGGCCATCCTGAATTCAAATCCAGCCTCAGATACTACTAGCTGTGTGACCCTGGATTAATTATTTAATCCCAATTGATAGGAAAAAAAAAACATCCAAAGAGGAAATGGGATCTTTGTGATCCCATTCAGGGTTTTCTTGGCAAGGAGTGATTGGCCATTTCCTTCTCTGGTTTGTTGTACAGATGAGGAAAGAGAGTTATATGACTTATCCAGGGTCATTCAGCTTGTAAATATCTGAGGTCAGATTTAAACTCAAATCTTCCTGACTCCAGATCCAATGCTCTATCAACTACACCGCTTAAATGCTCAGATGATACATAATTATCACCTGAAACAGTATTTGCTTCAGTAAGTAGTTATTGTTTTCCCCTTGCATTCCCACATGTTTAAGCATTGAGAGGAATGTATAAGTACTCAGATATTATAAAGAATAACTATCCAGATCTTGTTAGACTATGAGTTTGGAGAAGATTTTCTCTTCCCCACTCATTCCATTTTTCTTTTGAGATCTTCTAAAACCAACAGAATCACATCCAGGCCCTCTATCCCTTGGTGGAAATCAAATTTGGAGGGGTTAAATGTGTCATATCTTTATATAAAAATGTAAAAACATTAACCTTGTTCAGTTAAACTTTAACATCATTTCTTGCTCATGTTTATCTTATTATGCTTCTCCTTATTTCTATGTTTATATGATCAAATTTCTATTCACCCTTAGTCTTTTAATTCTAGAATTAATAGCTCTCATCTTAGAAGGTAGCTAGTCCTACCCTCCTCATCTTACAGATAAGGAAACTGGGGTCCAGAAAGAACAAGTAATTACCCAAGATTACATTCAATGAAATTCAATTCAACCTAACAGGAATAGATAATCAGAATTTTGACCTTGGTCCTCTGGCTCCAAGTACAATAGCACAACAGAATATTAATAGCTAGCATTTTATAGCATCTATTATGTGCCAGACATTGTGCTGAGCATTTTACCAATCATACTATCTTCCCTTTGCATCTTTGTATAAAGATGGTTTTACACAGCTGTCCTTTCATTCTTTCTCTGAGACATCAAGGTACACAATATAAATATTGAGAATTATAATCAGAAAGAGTTAGGTTTGAGTTTTGCCTTTGTTGTGTCCTCCCAAGCAAATAACTTATATTCACAGTAGTACAGGTGATTCTCTGGCATGGAAGTTGCACAATTGTCTATGATCTGCATTTGGAAGGAAAAAACTCCCTCCCTAAGAGCTCTACACAACAGTGAAATTGTAGATTTGGAAAAAAAATTTTTTTTTCTTTTACAAATGAAGAAAATGAGGCTCAGAAAGGCAGTATCACATATGTTACACAGATAGCACCATGTATGAGATTTGAACCCCCCTGAGCAGATATTCAGCACCTTTTAACTCTATCAAGAATGAATGAACTCGATTACGGCAACCAATGGAGCGTGTCTACTAAGTCCTGCTCAGGTTTTCCTGTCTGGAGCAGGTAGAGGACAGGAAGAATTGAACTTGGCAAAACTCAAATTAATTTAACAAACACAGATTAAGTGTTTGCTTTGTGCTGAGTATTAACTTGCTTTTTTTTTTTTTTTTTTTAAAGTGTTTCCTTACATTGAACTTCTTGGCAACCTACTTCTTCCTCCCCCTTCTTCCCATTCTTCACCCATTGCTCCTAACTTAGCCCTCTGGGACCTAACAGGACTAATCTAATACCTTTATACCATGTCAAATTTTCAAATATTCAAAGATAACCAGCATAGTCCCACCCCAAAATCTTCTCTCCTCTAGGTTGAACATCCTGAATTTCTTCAACCAGTACTAGATGACTCAGTTTTTGTCTTCCTAGTCCATTCACACTTGTCTACTTGTCCAATCCCTTCCTTATTCCATTCTAATGCTTGCAGAATGCTTGATACTGGAGATGTAGGGATGAATGAAGCACAGACTCTGCCTTCAAGAAGCTTACAGTGTTATGATGGGATGGAGAGGAAGAGGAAAGGCCCACAGATGACTATAGGAAAAAGGTAGAAGGAAAAAAAAATTAAGAAATAAGTAGAACAGACAAAGTCCTGGAGAAATTGGGTGAGTGGGGTGATCATTTTCTCTTGAAATGGGATCAAAAGCGGCTTCAGAAAAGTGATATGGGGGCTGGGACTCCCCCCTCCCTTTCCTCTCTCTTCCTCTTTCTTGTCCTAGTATTCCTTCCTCCCCTTCCTCCACACACTGTATGAAGCCGGAGATAGGATCATGAAATCTTGATCCTTGGCGAGGAAAAGCAACAAGATGATTCCAAATCCTCCTTGTAGCATCCTCTGACTTGATTGGGCTGGAAGCTGACCCTTCTGAAGTTTATTGGCTTGGGAAGCCCCTGACCAAGGTTCCCTTTTCCCCAGAATGGATGTGGGAGCACACCAGACCCTGAAACCCCACGAGGCCTGGGGCATGTCACTTTCTCTCAAAGATTGCTTTTCAAAAGGAAGCATTGAGCTAAATAATATCTAAGGGCCCTTCTACTTTCTCAGTCTAGGTTTTAAGGTGTTCACCCAGAAGGAGGGGCCATGCAGCTGAGAGTCAAATAATTTCTTAGGTCACATTGCCCCCTAGGGGGGAAAACTCAGAACTGACTCGGCAGTCTGACAATTGAGCCTTACATTTGGGGTTCTTTGAAGCTGTGAAACCCTTTGCTTTACATTATTTATCAATTTATATTATTATTACATTATTTATTATTATGTGATTATTTTAATGTTTTATTTTATTTTTAAACGAAGCTTTTTATTTTCAAAACATATGCACGGATAATTTGACAACAATGACCCTTGCATAGCCTTGTGTTTCAGATTTTCTCCTCCTTCCCCCACCCCCTCCCCTAGACGGCAAGCAATCCAATGTATGTTAAACCTATTAAAATATATGTTAAATTCAATATGTACAAACATATTTATATAATTCTCTTGCTGCACACTAAAAAAGTCAGATCAAAAAAAGTAAATAAAAAAACAAAATGCAAATGAACAACAAAAAGAGTGAGAATGTTAGGTTATGATCCACATTCAGTTCCTACAGTCCTCTCTCTCGGTGCAGATGGCTCTCTTCATCACAACATCATTGGAACTGGAAAGAGTCACATTCATCAGAACTGATTGTCGTTGTTGCTGTGTACAACGATCTCCTGGTCCTGCTCACTTCACTCAGCATCAGTTCATTTAAGTCTCTCCAACCCTCTCTGACATCATCCTGCTGGTCATTTCTTACAGAGCAATACTATTCCCTAACACTCACATGCCATAACTAAGTCAGCCACTCTCCAGTTTTCATTTCTGTGACAGTTTGCTGGCACACAGCCTCCGACTTCCAGAGGCTCATCGTCCTCTGACACCCCCCAAAAAAGGCCCAGCTGCCATTGCCTTAGGACAGAATCCCCCTGGCCTTGGGGCCGTGTGGCCGCAAGTATTTTAGGTAGCTCTCTCCACGGCCTGGTGATCAAGACTGGCCTCAGGGATGCCCAGAACAGAAACAAATGAAATAAATGATACTGGGAATGTCGCCGGATGCTGGGGCTCCCCAGAGTTTTCCCACAAAGATGTCTCCCTTGGCTTTCTTAGTTCTTCTCCTGTGAATCCACTCATCTCCATGTTTTTGTTCAGTAGTTAATCATATCCGACTCTTCCTGACCCCATCGGGGATTTCCTTTGCAAAGATCCTAGAGGGCTTTGCCATTTCCTTCTCCAGCTCACTTGACAGTTAGGAAACAGAGGCAAACAGGGTGAGTGACTTGCCAAATCACAAAGATAGAAAGTATCTGTCCAGATAGAACTGGAGAAGAGTCTCTCTGACTCCAGGCCAGGCGCTCTGTGCACTATGACGCCACCTAGTGGACAATCTCATATTCACAGGCAGGGTCTAACCCAGTTACCAGAACACAGTCCTGGAGTTGGGGCTCTTCCTACCTTTTATATGCTGCTTCCCCTGTGATCTGAGAATGTCATCAGGGCTGGGGCGCCTATTGAAGTTATTAGCATTAACTACCTCTCTGCTCTCAGGATTCAATTGCTTGCTCCCTTTATTGTGATCCTATCTCCCAATTTTCTCTTCCTAGGAAGCATTATGTGATCTGGCCTTTCACCCCATACCCAGGGACGGGCAGGGACTGACTCCTATCTGCAAGGTTAGAGACATTCTCCTATTGATGTTTAATGTAATATATTATTAACAACAGGTCTTTAGGTGCTTCCTCGACTAACATCTGGGAGGTAGCTAGGTCAACCAACAATCAGTTGATCTACTCAATTTTAGCAAATTTAATGTAACTTATTTTTTTCGTTCTTTCCAACTGATGGAGGTCGTTTGGAAGATTGAGGGGAAAGGACTTACTTGCTGACTAGAAGGGTTTATTCAATATTCCCAAGCTTCACTGGAAGTCTTCTCTATAGGCTGTTCAAACTCAAAGTAAGAAGCAAGAGTTCCAGGGATTTAGAGAATGCTGGGCAAACTCTCCCATGCAGAGAGGTTAAAAAAAATCAGAAAAAAGACGTGAACATAGCATGTGCTGGTTTACATTCAGTGTCCTTAGTTCTTTTTGTGGAGGCAGATGCCATTTTCTATCATAAACTGCCTTGGGATTGCCTTGGATCACTGAACCACTGAGAAGAACCAATCTTTCCTAGCTGATCATCGCACATTCTTGCTGTTGGTATATACAATGTATTCTTGGTTCTGCTTATTTCACTCAGCATCAGTTCATGTAAATTACTCCAGTATCTTTGTCAAGAAAACCCAACTTGGGGTCATGAAGGAGCAAGACACTACTGAACAACAGCAAAAAACGACTTCCTGACCTTAAGCCTAATCCTCTACCTAATATGGGTAAAAGTTTCTGTTCAGAAGTAGGATTTCCTAGGCTGCCACAGTCATGGCTAGGACAACACTGGTCAGTTCCTCTGCCTACGTTCTCTTAATTCAAGGCCCCATCTGAGCCCCCTGAGTCATTGTGGCCCAAGCACTACATAGGCCTAGCACTGTCCTAGGGACACGAGTACAAAGAATGAAACAAATTCTCCTTACAAGGAGCTAACATTCGAATAGAATAGATGGTATATATAATAAAAATATACAGTAAAACTATAAAAATGAATGAATACAAAGCATGTAATGCAAGGTAGCTTCAGAGGCTATTCGGGCCGCCCCCAAAACTATCCAGCCTGCTTAAGAGTTCAAAAAGAAACAAACATGGAAAGAGATTCCTCCCCAGTCCCCACCTGTTATGGACCAAAACTCTGTCCTTGAAACAAGGATGCTCAGTGGAATTGATGAGAGGATGGTTAGCTAGTTTAATCTTACAACAAATAATGGTTCCCTAGTGATATAATGATTGGCTTATACTCAGTATACTGGAAATGATGTAATTATAATAGAGCACATAAACTGGGACAAACTCAGCCAGGGTGGACTCAGAGACACATTTGTTCCATTTCCCACCTTTGTGATGACTGGAGGCTGGAGCACAAGCCCTCGGACTCAGAGATTCACTCCATCTCACGCCACTGTGGTGGCTGGCCTGTCCTGCATTTCTTCCACTGAGACCAAGCTATCCCGGGCCCCAGGCAAGGAGACAATAAAGAATTTGGACTTTCACACCTGGCTATACTCCACTGAAATGAAGGCTGTCTAGAGATCTCCAGAAAATCAACCAGAACATTACACCCACCCCTTACTACAACCCTGTGGGTGGCGGAAAAAAAATAACCCAGCACTAAAAGGCATTTGAACTGAGATTAAATACAGTGACCTGTTGGATTTATAGGAGGGAAAATGAAGCACACTCTTCTTTTTGATATAAGGGGAGGCGGATCTGTAGACACTCCCTATATCCTTAGTTCCCACCTCCCCTTTCATCTACATCATTGTAACATCCACTCAACAAGTCTCCCTGTTCCAGTCCTTTCCCCATATCAATCAGTCAACATCACTTGGAGCATTTATTATGTGCCAGGCTCAGACTTTCTACACACTAAAAACCAAAATAATTTTCCTTAAGCAGAAATCTGACCTTGTGATTTTCCTACTCCTCCAATTCCAGTAACTTCCTATTACCTGGATAAAATAGAAACAATTTAGCTTTTTAAAGACCTAAGATATCTCATACCAGCCTAAATTTCCAGTGTCTACTGAGACAGTCTCAATAGACATTACTCTTCCTTCTGAATCCTATAATCCAGCCTGTAGCCTTCTCTCTGTTCTCAACACACAACACTCCATTCTAATCTCCATGCTTTTGCACCAACCATTTTCCATACCAGGAATTAATTCCTACATGGAAACCATCATCTCATAGGTTTCCACTCTTCTGTTACAGTGTGGTTCAGGGTCCGTCTACAGCATGAAACTTTTCCTATTACAACTGCTAGTGCCCTACATCCCAAGCTGCCTTGCATTAGATACTTTGTATATATTTGTATTCATTCATTTTAGACTTTTACTATATGTTTTATATTGTATATTCATATATGTGTATAGATACAGTATAAATATATAGTCTAATACCCAGCTTCTTAAATTATAGGTTGAAACCCTATATTGGGTCTCAAAACTGAATGTAGAAGGTAGCTAGGTGGTGCAGTGCATAGAGCACCAGCCCTGAAGTCAGGAGAACCTGAGTTCAAATCCAGCCTCAGACACTTAACGCTTCCTAGCTGTGTGACCCTGGGCAGGTCACTTAACCCCAAATGCCTCAATTGAATGTGGGAGTTACAGAATTATAATTTATTATCAGTAAATGTTTGATTTTTATAAATCTTATAGACCTGGAATTATGCAAAAAAAAATTTTGGGTGAAAAGAGCTCATAAGTGGAAAAAGTTTAAGAAGCCCTGATGTATATATAAAAGTAAAATACTGTTTAAATATATATTCTTATATAGACAGTAAAAAAATATATAGTTTTGCTGTGTGTTCTGTCTCATCTATTAGAGTATTAGCTCCTTTTATTTCAATCTTTGTATTTGAACCCCCAGAACCTAGTACAGCATAGCAGAAGCACACAGTAGGTGTTCAATAAATGCTTTATAATTGATACAGTGGTGTAATTCCCATACTAGTTGGTTTTACTTCACTGTTATTGTATTTCTTTGGGATGAGAATGGGTTCTTTTGATGTGAGAGTAGGGAGAGGGATTAGGAATCTATTGGGAAATGGGAAATGACGTCTGTAAAAGATAAACAACACTAAAAAACAAAAAACAAAATCCACCCTCCCCAGCCTGTGAGCCTACCTTCCTGTCAGGTCAGCAGACCAGCTTCCTGCCACCTCAACCATCTTCCTAGCAGTCTCCCTTCACTCATAACAACTTGCTTAGTGACAGACTTCCTGAAGAATATGGGGGAAAGGAATAGTATGTGCTAAACATTTTTTTAAAAATATTTTCTCATTTGACCCTCACAACCTCCTTGGGAGTTGAATGCTATTATTATCTTCTTTTTCCCATTGAGGGAACTGAGGCTCACAAAGGTTGTGACTTGCCCAGCATCACAGAGCCGGTAAATGTCTGAGGCTTGATCTGAACTCAGCCTTCCTTACTCCAAACTCACCACACTATCCATTGTACCACCATGTACAAATATGTTTTTAACTGTTAAATCAAAGGCTACATCATTTCCAGAGCAGGTAGGTGGTGTAGTGGATAAGACCACCAGGCCTGGAGTCAGCAAGACTTTTCTTTCTCAGCTCAAGTCACTAAACGCTGTTTGCCTCAGTTTCTTCATTTGTAAAATGAGCTACAGAAGGAAACAGCAAAACACTCCATTATCTGTTAGGTTCTTATTAAGTGCTAATGAGATAATGAGATACTGGGTTTTTACTAAGTGCTAAATTGGTACTTGACAATTTTCTAGTTCCGGCCTTTACTGGGAGTTTTTACTTGTGAATTCCTGGGGAAGAGCTTGCGTGCTTGGGAGGAGCAAGCTCATTGGTTGAAGTGGTTCTTCCCAGAAGCCCTTGCACTATCCCACGCCCATTCTCTGGGAGGATAAAGAGGGCATCTCGGGAGGAAAAAAGTCAGTCTCTGCTTTAGACCAGGCTTGACGAGGCTCTCTGCCGGAAGGGAAGTCACTTCTCTGGACGAGAGTTAATGGCAACTGCCTGGAGACAACGGTTCTCTACAGGAAGAAGAATCTGTCCGAGAGATTTGAGTTGACACAGCAGATCTCCTCCCAGAGAGCTTCTGGAGACAACAGCACATTACAAATTGGCGTCCACACGTGGGGCAAGGACTTTTCTTTATCCTGACAAGGACTTATTCTGAAGCCTTCAGAGGAGTTAGCCCAGACCTTAAATTCACACCTTGTCAAGAAAACTCCAAATTGGATATCAAAAATCATACATGACTAAACAACAATAGCAAAATATCATTTCTCAAAATCTTGGAATCAAACCAGACTTCTCTTCTCTGCCTTCCCTACCCAACTAGTCTGCCTGGGCCCTCAGTCTCAGGCAAAGACACCTGGAACTACTGGAAAAGATGGCAAAAAGAGGTGAGTGGGCCAGCTAGAAGACAAGCAGCAAAATTGTATATGGCAGCAAAGGTTCAACTAGGTATCTTTGTAGCTCCTCCAGAAAGGAGCCAGATTGTCTAAATCTTCCAGGTCCCCAAGTCTCAATGTCTTGGGAACAATAATATTTTGCTCTACTTGGCTCATGAGTTTTGTAAACACAGCCCAATGTAAAAACAACAGTGACAACAATATGTATATTGGATATTGTGCTTTAAGTTTCACGAAGGCCTTTCTCCACAAAAACACTATGTACAGTGGGGGGTGGGGGTGGAGAGATGTCAGGAAAAGCATTGGTTTGGGGGGCAGAGGACTTAGGGTTAAATCCTGGCTCTGCCACTGATAGGGATCATAGGATGGAAAGTTATAGGATATGTGGCTGTGGTCAAGTCATTTCTTCTCTGGGGCTTCAATTTCCTCATCTATAAAATGATAGCGTTCTATTAAAAGAACCCTAAATATCTTACTGGCTTTAAGTCATATGAAACAGGAGGTTGGTCAAACTAAATTTTACTAATGAAATGAAGGGACTTGCTCAGTCACTTACTACTATGATTACTGCTAATATTTAGCATTTATTTAAATGGGCTTTAAAGTTTGTAAAGCCCTTTACAAACATTATTTTATCCTCACAATATCACCACCCTGAGAGATAGATGCTAAGTATTATTATCCTCACTTTACAGATGAGCAAATTGAGGCAGATAGAGATTAACTGACTTGTCAAGGATCACATAGCTAGTGAGTGTCTGAAGTCAGATTTGAACTCAGTTCTTCCTGAGTTCAGGTGCAGCACTCTACCCACTGTGCCGTGAGTTGCTTCATAAATAAGAGAGCCAGAATTTAAATATATCCTCTAGTGATTCTGTCTTTCCCTCTTACCACTGCACTCAGTATCCTGCTATGTGTAAGTGGATGGATAAAAGAATTAATGAAACACTAAATGGATCAGCCCTTAGAGGTGGTATAGGAAGGTCATTTAGTAATCTCTGGGATCCGACAGTTGAGAACTCTCCCCACCTCTCCATCTGCTCTTTTGGCTTTAGGTCTTTTTCTGACCAATATACTGACTGATCACCTGAGTCCTTTTGTATGGAGTCTCTTTCCCTGATCTCCAGAAATTACCAATACAGGAAATGCCCTGGATTTTGCAGTCCGAAACCCAACTTTCCATTCTGGCTCACTCTGCTGATTTTTACTTCTATGACCATGAATGAACCATTTAATGCCACGGGTCTCTATGTCCTGAGAAGAACTGCTATTCATATAGTGTTTTATGTTTTGCAACATAATTTGAATCAGATCCTGTCTGAATCTCAAAACAATCCTATGAGAGTATTATTATCCCCTCTTTACAGCTGAGGAAACTGAGACTCAGAAAGATCAAGAATAACAGAGGAAAGATTCAAAATCTGATTTTTGTTACTCTCTCCAATAGTTCATCCATTAAAACTATGGTGTCTCCTTCTGGAAAGTAAGAGGGTGAATTGGATGAGCTTAGAGTCTGTTGTGACAGGCCTAAATTCTAAGATCTCAAGATTCTAGGATTCTATCCTGGTGAAATCTGGTAAGCTAAGCAGCAACAAAGAGATTGGAGCTGTAGTTCTTTGACCCCTGAAGAGATATCTGCTGGGAAACATTTGCCTGACCCTGATGAGTACAATCTTATTGTGTTGTTTTGTTTTGTTTTTTTTTTTTGGAGGGGTGCTCTTTTTTTTTTTTTAACCATATGCAATTCTTCTAAACATGTTTCTATATTCATCATGTTGCACAAGAAAAATCAGATTAAAAAGAGGAAAAAAGCATGAAAAAGGAAAAAAGCAAGCAAACAAACACCACCAACAACAACAAAAATAAATATACTATGCTTTTATCCACATTCAGTCTCCATAGTTCTCTCTCTGGGTACTGATGGCTCTTTCCATCACAAGTCTGTTGGAATTGCCTTGAATCACCTTATTGTTGAAAGAGCCAAATCCTTGACAATTGATCATCACTTAATCTTGATGTTGCTGTGTACAATGTTCTCTTGGTTCTACTCACTTCATTTAGCATCAATTCATTTAAGTCTTTCCAGGCTTTTCTGAAATCATCCTGCTCTTCATTTCGTTTAGAACATTAGTATTTCATTACATTCATTGATATATGATAACTTATTCAGCCATTACCCAGCTGGCATCCACTCAATTTTTAGTTCTTTGTCACCAAAAAAAGGGCCACTACAAATATTTTTGCACAAGTGGATCCTTTTCCCTTTTTTATGTTCTCCTATCTCTTCCTTTTTTCTTCCTCCATCTCTCTTTCCCTTTCCTTCTTCCCCCTTTCCTCCCACTGCTGCCTTCTTTATCTTGCTTTTTCTTCCCCTATTTTCTTCCCTTTTCCTTCTTTCTCCCCTCTTTCTCTTCTCTTTGGGACACAGACCCAATAGAGACACTGCTAGATCAAAGGGGATGCACAGTTTGATAGCCCTTTGGGCATAGTTCCAAATTGCTCTCTAGAATGGTTGGATCAGTTCACAACTCCACCAACAATGTAACAGTGTCCCAATTTTCTCACATCCCCTCAACATTTATCATCTTGTCATCTTAGCCAATCTAGTCTAAAATGTAAAGTGGTCCTAAGAATTGTCTTAATTTACTAGCTGATTACCAACATTTGTAACCTTGATCTGGAGCTTGTAACATCCATCCCTCACATGTTCAAATGGAAAAACAAACAAACAAACAAAAAACCACAGGCTTTGGAGTCCAAGGACCTTGCTTTGAGTCTCAGCACAGCCACTTACTTCCTGTGAGACCTGAGACAAGATCCAGTCTTTCTGATGTACTCTTTTCCCATTCACCATGTGAGGGTTTTGGACAAGATAGTCTCTGAGATCTCTTCACCTTATCTCTGTCATCTTATCATCCTTGCCCTCTGAGAAAAGATGGTGTCTCTGACAGGTGCAGCTTAGAGTTCAGAGACACTGGTTGCCATGGAAACAGAACACAAGTTTCCAGGCAGACAAAGTCCTTCTATGATGTACTAGAAGAGGGAAACCTAAGACTGAAGGTATAAACTGGGAGAAGGGTGGAGTTCATCCACTTTCATTGTTCAATAACAATCAGGGTTCGAAATATACTGCATGTAATGTGACAGGAGATTGGGAGGTGAGACTCTACCTCTAAATTGGCTCCCTGAGGATAGGGATAACCGAATACATGGTAAGGACATTTTTCTTTAATTCAACAAATGTTTATACTAAGCTCCAGACCTATCTTGTGTGGTCCTGGATTGGGTACAGCAGTGCAACCAGACATGCCATTTTCTGACAGCAAGAGTTCACCCTACCAGGGGAGAGAGGGAATGGAGGTAATAAGGCATGATTTCCAAGAGGGTCATTTGCCTTGCTCAGCCTCAATTTTCTCATCTATAAAATAACAAAAAGCTAAAAACAGTTTCAAGGTTTGCAGAATGTTTTACAGTCATCTCACTTGAGCCTCACAACTATAGGAGGCAGGCATGATTATTACACCCATTTGACAAATGGGAAAATTGAGATCACCTCAGTTGACTTGACCAGGATCAATCCAGTACACCAAGATACTTCTTAGAGTAAGCACTTACTTCAATGAATTGTTGTAAGTCTCAAATGAATTAATATATGTAAAGTGCTTTGCAAACTTTGAAGTGCTTTATGAATATGAATTGTCATTCTTGTTATTGTTGTAGTTATTAGTTAAGTTGGACAGAAAGGTAGTTAGGGTATGGTCTTTTTAGTCAGAGAAAGAACCATCACCTGGTTTTCTTGACTAATCACCCCATTTAGGATTTTCTTGGCAAAGACACTGGCATTTGTCATTAAACTCATTTTACAGATGAGAAAACTGAGGCAAACAGAGATACGTGACTTGCTTGGGGTCACACAACTAGTAAGTGTCTGAAGTCATATTTGAACCCATAAATAGTCTTCTTGATTCCAGACCCAGCACTCTACCCACTGCACTATTTAGCTGCCCTGATTTTTTTTTAAAGAACATTAAGTCAAGTCAACAAGTATTTATTAAGGTCCTAACATGTACCAGACATTATGCTGAATAATGGATATACAAAGAAAAGCAAAAGACAGTCCCTGATTTCAAGGAGCACACAGTCCAATGGCAGGGATACAACATGCAAACAGCTATGAACAAATGCCATGGATATGAGATAACTAATAGAGGGAAGGCAGCAGAATTAAGAGAGATTGAGAAGATCTTCTTAAAGCAGGTGGAATTTTAATGAAAACTGGGAGGAAGCCAAGCTAAAACATTTCTTAGAAGCAAAGACAATTTAGGAAATATTCAAGAGTTCAGGAAGAGGTGTGAGCAGCTGAAGGATCCTCTCCATGCTTCCTTCCTCCAGGAATAAAGACAATCCTAGGTTCAAAAACTTTTTGGGGGAAGTATAAGTTCTGCCATATTCTACCAAACTGGAAAGGCTCTGATTGCAAGCTGGGAAACGTTTGTCTGTCTGTCCTTCATTTAAGGTCCAGTCTAGGTAGTTTGCTTGAGATTCATCACTAGAAGATGTGCCATTTGTGAATATATTTTTGATTATAGGAATACATGAAGGGCAGCTAAATGATTCAGTAGATAAGAGTGCTGGTCTGAAGCATGAAAACTCATCTTCATGAGTTCAGATCCAGCTTCAGATATATATTAACAATGTGATTCTGGGCAAGTCATTTTACCCTATTTGTCTCAGTTTTCTCATCTGTCAACTGAGCTTGAAAAGAAAATGACAAACCACTTCAGTATCTTTGCCAAGAAAACTCCAAATGAGATTATCAAGAGTCAGAAACAATTATAAAATCAAAGACTTAAACATCAGCAACAACTCATAAAGATCCAAATAGAAGGCTTTGATCTACATTGTTACCAGGTATACCCACATCATGGGTACCAGGGTAAAAACATTGACTTTAGAGTAAAAGGACTGGATTAGAGATCTTTCTCTGATGCTTGTGACACATGGGCAAGGCACTCAAGTAGAAGATTTAGCTAATACCAGATGTGCTGGGGAAAGAAGTCCAATGTTAAGAGTATAAAATGAGGGTTTTTTTTGTTTTATTATTTTATAACAACCAGTAATCAATATTTTAAAAATAGCATGTGATCTGAAGAGAGATTGGGAGGTGAAGATCTCCCTCCAGAATGGCTCCCTGAAGATGGGGATAATCAAAAATATGGTAAAGATCACTCCCTCGAACCCAGTTTCCTCATCTGTAAAAGGAGAAGGGAGGTCTGAACCAGAAAGACTCCAAGGTCCTTGGATTTTGGCTCATTCTGGAGTAGTGTGGCCTTGTCAATAAAGCAGGTAAAAGGACTTGGCTAAGGTCATACAAATCATACTTTAGATCCTATGGACCTATAAGGAGGTCAGGTATTAAATGCCCACTTTGACTCCTAGCTCCCAACCCCTTTCCACATTTTTCCCAGTCCTTCCTTTGACCAAAGCCTGATTGGGTATAATGTGAGAGTCTCCACTATCCAAGGCAAAGTCGTGTTTCTTTTTTGAGGACCATTGAGAGAATCTCGGAAAAGAACCCAGTACTCTGACAATTTTGCATCTTAGATTCCTTGAGATTTCACTTCTTAGAGGGCTAAATCAAGGGGTTTTTAATCATGTTTATGTCATGGACCCCTTTGGCAGTTTGGGAGAAGTCTCTGCACCTTTTTCATAAGCATATTTCAAAAACATAAAACAAAATACATGGTGGGAAAGGAAACCAATTGTAATGAAAATCATCAAAATCTTTCTTTAAAAACAATGAAATTCATGGACCTTACATGAAGAGCTCCTAGGTAAAAATGATCTCCAATGTCCCTTACAAAGCTATCTATTTTTCTAGCCAGTCCTGTCCAATTTCTTCCCTGGACAAATGTCCAGAACACTCAAGTAGATTTGCTGAAGCTGACATGATTTGTTAAAGGAAGCCAAACACTGTAGTGTATAGGGCATGAAATCAGGGACCTTTGAGTTCAAAAAAGAGCACATCCCTCCCTGGATTTTTGTGGGATTGTTGGCAAGTGATTTCAAAACATTAAAGTGCTATAGAAACATCAGTTATTGTGAGCTTCTATCATTATGCTGATGGTGGAACCAAGCCTTCCGACATCCAAGGCCCAACATTTGAGTTTGGGACATTTGAGTGTCCCATTTGAGGGACACTCAAATAATCTACTTCTCTAGGAAAAAAAAAAAAACTATAGCAAGTTCTTTAATCGTAGGTGGATTTTTTAATACCAATGTGGGTGATTGAGTGGTACTCCAAAGACCACTGATTTGATTCAGGCAAGTACTCCAATCTGTCCAATCCAATAAACACTTATTAAGAGCCTTTTACGGACTAAGAGGCAGTTAGGTGACTTAGTGGATAGAGCATTGAGCTTAAAGTCAGGAAGGCCTGAGTTCAATTCCGGCCTCAGACACTTGCTAGCTGCATGATCCTGGGCAAGTTACTTAACCCTGTTTGCTGCCTCAGTTTCCTTATCTGTCAAATGAGCTAGAGAAGGAAATGGCAAAATATTCCAATATCTTTGCCAAGAAAATTCCAAATGGGAGTTGGAAATGACTTAAAGGACTGAACAGTGACAACAAATGTATATGAAATGTCCATTTTATTTGGTATCTAATTCTTATTTTAAAAATTAAGGAAAAAAATCCAGAGGTGATTAGTGGTAAAATGAGGAAGGGATACATTTCAAGAAGGGGAGGCACTGGGCAAAGGGAAAGGCTGATGCAAGAGATGAAACACACAAAGTCTGGAGAAAACACATGTAAGCTTAGCTGAACTATATAGTAGAAAATGCAAAACTGAGTAATATTGATCAGTCTAGAAGCTTAGGTGGAAGTCTGTGAAATAGGGAGCATTTAAACAGTGCTTTAAGGTTCACAAAGTGCTTTACAAATATTATTTCATTTTATCTTCACATCAACCCTGGGAGATGCTATAACCGTCTCCATGTTTTTAGATGAGGAAACTGAGTCAGACAGAGATAAAGTGACTTGCCCAGTGGCACCCAATCTACTAAGTGTCTGTTGCAGTGCTCAGAGTCAATTCTTCCTGATTCTAAATCCATCATTCAATCTTCTATACCACCCAGAAGCTCCTAGTGAAATACATAAACGCCAAACTGAGAAGTGCCTATTTAATCCTAGAGGCAGTAAAGTCACTAAAGGTGCTAAAGCAGATGTATAGACTTGTATTTGAGAAAGATTATTTTGACAGTTGTGTAGAGGGAAAGCCCATTCATCAAGTTGTCATTATAGACCTGATGAGGTCTATGCTTCCTGGGTAGTGTGTAGGAAAGAACGAGGAACTCAGGTCTTCCTGACTTCAGATGTTATGGAAATAAATATATGTAAGAGTTGGCAACAGACTGAATGTGGAGATTTTGAAAAAGGAAAAAATGGAAACTTGTAGCGTGCTCTCCTGGCAGTTACAATTACTAGTCTGTCCTAGACCCACCAGAGCACCTTTGACCACTGTCCTCTGCAGTGTGAACTCTACCCGGCTCGCCTCCTCTGAGGCCTTCTAAGGTCTCTGGCCACAATCTCTTGAATCTATAGCTTAATAACCGGTAGCGCACTCAAGAACAACCACGTGTAATCTTAAAAGCCTTTATTATACCTACTCACATAATGCCCTAACTGATGCCCTGACTTGTTGGTTCCCTGGTGAACACCTGGTCAGAAGACCCATGTGTTCACTACCAAAACCCTTACCTCTTTCGGCTACCCATCTTGGCTTGGCCACCCAGGCTAGGAGCCAGAGTGAAGAGCACCAGGTTAAAGAGGGCGGTTGCTGCCTGCAGTGGGCTTACATAGGGCCTGTGAGGTCACACACACAGCCAATCAGCGAGAGAGTCACCCATTACGAAGCTATCTCAATATGGCCAGGATCCCGCCCAAGGGCAGTCCTAATATCCACAGAAATTATTTCCGGGCCTCAATCTCCCGATGCACTGTGTCCTCCCATTTAAAGGGCCCTTACAGAAACTCAATTTCAAACTTGGGTAACTGGAAAGATGCAAGGCCTTAAATCAAAATGGAAATTTTGGAGGAGGAATGGGTTAAAGGGGAAGATACATTTGGATACATTATGTCTGAAATGGGGACATCTAAATAGAGAGTTCCTGCAAGTACTTAGTGACATGGAACATGATCAAGTTCAGGAAAGTATAGAGCACTGAATTAGGGAATCATCTACATGCATACTGGAATAAGCATTTATATAGCATCGACTTATGTGTCAGGCACTCTAAGTGCCTTACAAATATTATCTTATTTACACCTCATTGTTGAAACTTTAGGACCTTGTGAGATTTCTGAGACTGTGTAAAGGTAGAAGAAAAGGAATCTAAGGGGCAGCTAGGTGCCACAATGGATAGAGCACCAGCCCTGAAGTCAGGAGAACCTGAGTTCAAATCTGGTCTCAGACACTTAACCTTCCTAGCTGTGTGACCCTGGGCAAGTCACTTAACACCAGCCTCAAAAAAAAAAAAAAAAAAAAAAAAAAAACCTAAAAATGACTTTGCAGAATTTTCCAGAAGAAAAATAGAATGAACACCTACAGAGTGGAGTAGTGGGACAAAGGAACAAGCATTTATTAAGTATCTACTATATGCCAGTCACTGTGCTAAAGACTGCTTTATTGCCATCTCATCTGATTCTCACAACAGTGCCAGGAGGAAGTGGTCAACCCTGTCAAACATTGAAGACTATTATTATAGAGGGAGGAAATCTGAAGGAAAAAAAATAGCAACTGAGTTCACTTTTCTCTCTAAAGAGGCAGTTTCCATCTTCATTCCTTAGTAGATGGCCTAATGAGCTCCTCTGTTCCAGGGTATAATCTCAGTTCTGCTGGTCATGAGGTTTGAATGGCCAAGTCAGATCAGTAATGAGCCGGTTTCAGGTTTATAAAAGCTTTCCCCAACAAACCATATGGGGTAGATTAGGGAGTATTAGGCTCTTCATTGGACAGTTGAGGAACCCATGTCCCAAAGCAGTAAGATCATATAACTAGTGAAACCAACAGGATTTTTGGTCAATTACTGATTGGATTGAGTGGCCTATGAGGTCCCTTCCAATTCAAAGATTGTGATTTTTGTAAAAGTTTGGAACTAGAAGGCAAATTCCAGATTCTATGATTGACTGACTGCTGGTCCCCATTTTCTCTACATCAGGGTGGCTCTTAACTCATTAAACAGAATCACAGAAAACTAGATAATTTGTGAATCAGATCCCAATTCTTTGTTTTGTACAGAGTCCATGAAACTGCAACAAATAGAAATTAAGTTTACTTGAAAAATAAAACAGGGTGAGAGGTGCCATGGAATATGGCAAGAGACTAAGAGCCAGAAGATCTGAGTTCAAGTACCCTGCTCTTCCTTGATTCTCAATGCCATTGACCAAATCACTTGTCCTCTCCAGTTTTCCATTGACCTTTAAAGGTTATTCCCAGATCTGGCACATGATGAATCATCCATTGACTTGGTACAAAAACAGAGAACAAAAAGTACCTTCCTGTTGGGCTCCTGCCCTGCCCTGCCTTATCCTCAGACGTCAATGTCTTAGCTACCAGACAGCAGAGGACCCCCAGCTTACTTCCATCAGCCTGACCCTGGAGACAACTCCAAATTCAAGGAATTTACCTCTCTAGAAAGACCCTACAGATTGGTAGTGATTAAAAACATAGTGATTGGTTCATTTGAAAATGAATTTGGAAGCAAAAATCTATTAGCATTTAAAATGAAGAAAAATAAAAGACTACAGGCTGCTCCTTTGGGCTCCATCTGTTCTTCATTTTTGCTAACAGGAAAAGCCCTGCTTCCAGATTCAATTGTATAAGTTTCCAAAACACTGGCTATCCTTGGGTTATTTTGGGAGACCTTGTGGGGGTAAGAATAGGAGCCCTAGATTTGGGATTACTGGGCCCACTTCTAAATATGCCAAGATTGTTAATGACTACCTGGGTGACTTTAGGTCAGTCACTTTTTTTCTCTGACCCTTGGTTTCCCTAATAAACTAAATGGTATCTAAGGTTTCTTCCCACTCCATTCCTATGGATCTAAGATTTCATTGCAATTCTTTTTTCACCTAGCATAGTGCTTGACACAGAGTAGGCCTTTAAATGTTTGTTGAATTTGAACCTGTAGGGGTCCTTCTAGCTTTAATAATAATATCTCACTTTTTAATAGCATTTTAAAGTTTGTAAAGCATCTCACTAAATGCATTAACATGATACAAAAGCAGGTGTAATGGGGATCTTCCCATGAAATGTTGAAAGCAATGTCTAAGCACCAAGGGTGTTTGTTAACTTGGTGGGACATTGCTATTCCTTCTACCTTGTACAAGAAGAGGACAGGCCTCAGAACTAAGGTCCCAAAGGAGCAGATCTAGGGAAGCTACTGCTGTTTTTTGTCCCATCTATATCTGAAATTTGTCTACCTTTTGATGATCTGTGGTCAGTTGGTTAAGAACTTCTGAACTATTCTTTCAGGGGTCCCTTACAACTCTAACAGAGATTCTAGTAGATAACAAACTGAGATTCTATAGAGTATAAAAATGATGTTAACAACTCACACTGTATGAAGCCAGCCAGAGACTTTGCTGGTCAGCTTGGGAGAGGACCAGAGTCTTTTTTAAACTTTTAAGTCACAGCAGCATGTTTATGTTGGAGTCCATTATAGCACTGGGAAGCTTTTAAGCAGAGAAAACTCTTACAGAGGGACTATGAACCTCTGGGAAATTAAATATTCATAATTGTGCGCTAACCACCTGAAGTGTGATAACAACTAACAGGTCATGTCTGTATGTTTCATGGCAGGAGCCAAGGAAAGAGTGTACCAGAGGTGGCTCTCCTACAAGTGAGGCAATCTGGCAGTGAGACCCTGCCTCCTGAAGCAACGCCCAGATCTCACAGGTAAAATGAACAGTCCTGACGTGTGCCAGGTGTTACAGGACACTTTTGTTTGTCTGGGGCAAGTCCTCTGTCTCACCGGCTGTAAGGTCTATGTGTTGACTCAAGCTTCCATCATGCCCATGCCTGGGAACAAGGGCACACAGTGTGTGGAAGTTATAGATGATACTCTAGGGTTGGCCAGAAATTATACACAGACTAAAGTTTGGTGTATCTACAAAAATGTAGGACTTCTAGATATGATCATAGGTATATCTCCTGTTATTTAGAGCTGGAAAGAACTGAATTTTTTTTCTAAATCCTTGATTAGATTGCTTTCTGTTTGGTTTTATATCACTTTTGTTTCCTAATGTAACCCTCCTTTTTGTCCTTCTCAAAGAGTCATTATATTTTTTTAAAAAATTGAAAAGAGAGAAAGAGACAGAAAGAGAAAAAGAGGAAAGAAGAAAGGAAGAAAGGAAGGAGGGAAGGAAGGAGGGAAAGAAGGAAGGAAGGAGGGAAAGAAGGAAGGAAGGAGGGAAAGAAGGAAGGAAGGGAGGAAGGAAGGAAGGGAGGAAGGGAAGGAAGGAAAGAGGGAAGGAAAGAGGGAAGGAAGGAGGAAGGAAGGAAGGAGGGAATGAAGGAAGGAGGGAAGGAGGGTAGGAAGGAAGGAAGGAAGGAAGGGAAAGAGGGAAGGAAGGAAGGAGGGAAGGAGGGAAGGAAGGAAGAAAGGAAGGAAGGAGGGAAGGAAATAATGAAGGAAGGAAGGAGGAAAGGAAGGAAGGAAGGAAGGAGGAAAGGAAGGAAGGAAGGAAGGGAGGAAGGAGGAAAGGAAGGAAGGAAGGAAGGAAGGAAGGAAGGAAGGAAGGAAGGAAGGAAGGAAGGAAGGAAGGAAGGAAGGAAGGAAGGAAGGAAGGAAGGGAGGGAGGGAGGGAGGGAGGGAAGGAGAGAGGGAGGGAGGGAGGGAGGGAGGGAAGGAAGGAGGGAAGGAAGGAAGGAAGGAATGAGGGAAGGAAGGAAGGAGGGAAGGAAGGAAGGAAGGAATGAGGGAAGGAAGGAAGGAAGGAAGGAAGGAAGGAAGGAAGGAAGGGAGGGAGGGAGGGAGGGAGGGAGGGAAGGAAGGAAGGAAGGAAGGAAGGAAGGAAGGAAGGAAGGAAGGAAGGAAGGAAGGAAGGAAGGAAGGAAGGAAGGAAGGAAGGAAGGAAGGAAGGAAGGAAGGAAGGAAGGAAGGAAGGAAGGAAGGAAGGAAGGGAGGGAGGGAGGGAGGGAAGGAGGGAGGGAAGGAAGGAAGGAAGGAGGGAAGGAAGGAAGGAAGGAAGGAAGGAAGGAAGGAAGGAAGGAAGGAAGGGAGGGAAGGAGGGAGGGAAGGAAGGAAGGGAGGGAGGGAGGGAAGGAGGGAGGGAAGGAAGGAAGGAAGGAGGGAAGGAAGGAAGGGAGGGAGGGAGAGAGAAGGAAGGAGAGGGAGGGAGGGAAGAAAAATTCAGCAACACTAACCAAGACACAAATAAAACGTGAAATTAAGGATTGTTCCACACCCATAATCCCCCAGCTACCACAAGGGAGGGAGCCCAATATAGAACATTCTTGCGTCTCCTCTTCAGAGCCAAGTTTGCTTATTCTGTGTAATGACTAACAACAGCGCGCATTTCTATAGTATTGTAGGTTTTGCAAAACATTTCCCCTAGTTTGAGCCCCCGGCCCCCCCGCAGCCCTGGGGTGAGGTCTCCGTGACTCTCCTCCTGCTGAAGCAGCAAGAGCGCTGCAGTCCCAGGCCACAGAACTAACGTTGGATTCGAGCCCAGGCCTTCCCGGCTCCGCCTGCAGCGTTCCTCCCGGAGGTCTCCCGTTGTACAGAGTAGGGTTTCACTGGTTTCAGAACAGAAACCACCTGCTCTAATTGCCGCATTTTAGACTCTGACACCCGAGTCTCCGATTAAACCTCCTGCCCCCTCCCCGAAGGTACAAAGGACAAACAAGGTTTTCTCCGAGGGCCCTCCGCGCTGCCCGGCTCTGACTCGGCCTTGTTCCATTCACACGTCTCCGCTTCTGTAGAGAAACTAACGCTGCGGGTGTTGCGGCTGCGGTTGCGGTTGTGGTTGTTGGTTCTTCACTGCAGATCAGTGAAGAAGAAAAGTGCTCCAGTCTCCCAGAGTCCCCGCTTGCGTGTGCGGGGCGCTAGGTGGCGCCACAGTGCAGTGCTGGCCTGGCGGGGGAGGACTATCTTCCTGCGCTCAGATTTGGCCGCGCCGCCCTTGCTAGGTCACTCTTTCCCGCGTACCTCAGTTTTCTCATCTGTAAAATGAGTTGGAAAAGGAAGTGGCGAACACTCCAACATCTTTGCCAGAAAATCCCCAATGGGGTCGCAGGGATGGGATAGAAATGACCGAACAGGGAAGAAAAACCCGGCCGCACAACTAAAAAATCCCGATCTGGAGGGAAGGAAGTCTGCCTCTTCCGATACTTTTACTCCTTTTTTCAGTGTTCCTCACTGCTTTTTAAAAATCCTCGCTGTCATTTCCTAACACTTCTTCCTAGTAGAAAGTAGCAAGTTATTCTAACAATGTTTGTGCAGCATTTTAAATTTTGCAAAGTAATTGTTACTTTGTAATTGTGTTAGCTCACACAACCTGGGGGGGAAGGAGGTGCTATTATTAATCCCATTTTACAGATAAGGAAACTGAGGCAGAAAGTGGTTAAGTAAGTTGCCATGAGTCGCACAGCTAATAAGTATCTGAAGTGGGATTCTAGCTTCCATCTTGTGGCCTTCACTTCTGTGCCACTCGCTGTCTATAAATAAATGCTTTCTAACATCTCCCCTCCACCCTTCCTTTTCTGCCACCATCCTGGGCAGGCCTCGCCCCCCATGCCCAGCTTTGGGCTAAGGCGGTTGGTCTTTTTAGTACAATCCTGTCCCAGCTGGAGCCCACCCCCCGCTCAATCGCCAAAGCGATCTTTCCTACTGTTGTTCCGTCAGCTCCCGCCGCTGTTCGGTGGCCCGGGGATCCCACTCAGTCCCGGAAGACTGTGGACAGAAAATGCCACCTGCATCGGGAATGAATGCACCGAATGCAAATCTTTTTCTGTTTTTGTATCTCTCCCAGGGATTTTCCCTTTTGCTCTGATTTTTCTCTCCCAATATGATTCACAAAGCATTGTGCATTAAAAAATAAATAAATTTACGAGGGAAAAAAGGATGCTCTCGGAAAAACCCGGAAAGTCTCCCGTGAGCTCACGCAAAGTGAAACGTACTGTGTACAAAGTAATGGCTATGAATGACTTTGTTATTCTCAGCAGTACAACCATCCAAGACTGCTCTGACGAAAAATGCTGTCCACATCCAGAGAAAGAACTGATTGTGTCGATGCAGATTGAATACAGATTTATTTTTCTTGTGGGATTTTTTTTTTTGGGGGGGGGGTGGAAACCTGTTTCTTCCCCCACAACATGATCTTTATAGAAATGTTTTGCATAACTTTATATGTCCCTTCTCAAGGTGGGGGAGGGGGAGCAGGGAGGAAGAGAAAGAATCTAGAACTCAAAGTTTTAAAAACAAAAGTAAAAAAATTATTTTACATCTAACAGAGAAAATAATATAAAAAAAAGAAAAAATGATATTCCTAAAATTAAAGTCTGACCATGTTATTCCACCTAGACCCCTACTCAATAAACTCTAAGGCTCCCTATCCCTTTCAGGATCAAGTAAAATCCTCTGACATTCAAATTCTTTCAAACCCTGGCTCTCTCCCACCTTTCCCATTCTCTTGTACCTTATTCACTCTCATATGCTATCCATCTGGTGACCCTGGCCTTTTTGCTGTTCCTCATACAAGACATTCCACTCTAGGCCTTTTTGCTGGCTCTCCCTTATGCTTTGAATGACCCTCTCATCTCCACCTCCTGGAATCTCTGATTTCCTTCAAGTCCCAGCTGAAAAATCACTACCTATGGGAAACTCTTACCAACCCCCCTTGAAGATAGTGTTTTCTCTGTCTTGACAATCTCCCATTTATCCTGTCTATAACCTGTCTGGACATTTGTGTTTGTATGTTGTCTCCCTCCTTAGATTGTAAGCTCTCTGAGGGCAGGGACTGTCTCTTGCTTCTTTTTGCAGCTCTGGCTCCTCGGCTCTGTGCCTACCCCTCATTTATTATTGTTGTTCTTCAGGACCCACGGACTCGCCAATGCTGTTGTAGGGTTTTCTTGGTAAAGATCCTGGAGTGGTTTGGCATTGCCTTCTCAGGGTCTTCCTGACTGCAGGCCTAGCTTTCTATCCACTGAGCTACCCGGCTGCCTCTAGTAGGCCTGACTTTTGATGACCCCATTTGGGGTTTTCCTGGCAAAGATAGTGGATTGGTTTGTCATTTCTTTCCCCTGTTCTCAAGACTTCAATCCTTACCATAGTTTTCAAGCTGCAGCTTTAAGAGTTCTGAATCTCTGCCAAAATGATATTTCCATAGTACTTCAAGGCTGCAAAGCACTTTCTTCTCAACAACCAGGTGACCTGGGGGTCCATTCCAGGATGAGAAAACTGAGGCACAGAGCAGTGTGAAGTGGCTCCCCTGTGACCCCAATGTGGGAATAGAGACAGGCATCCAGGTTTCCTGGCTCCAGATCCTGCATTCTTTCATACCCCAGCATCCTCTCAACTCCAGGTCATCAGCAGATCCCTCAGATAAGGTTTAAAACCCATATCCGATGAATATCTCTCATCCTAGAGTACTAGGGAAGCTAAATATCATTTAAACAAAGGTGTTTGGGGGGTTTTAGGGGCTGATTAATTTTAAACTACCATCATGTGCAAGTGAGAACTATGTGCTAATTATGTGAGACACAGCACTGGGAACTGGAGGGCATAGTTTAATATCCTATGAGTCAAATGAGCTTTTTCACATTCCAGTTTTAAGAGGAGTCTTTTAAGTGAATATGGCACTAATGAAGGGGGTTTGAGTCCCAGCTCTAGGAGCCTGAAAATTATCTCTTAGATATATCTTAGATACAGCTGTCTGGAGCCTAGTCTCAGTTTGAAGCCAGTGCCTGAAAAAAAGACAAAGTTGTATTCCTGACTCCACTGTTGACTCACTAGATAAAGATGTTATAGAATCAGAGGTTCACAGCATGTCAGGGCTGAAAGGGAACTTGGATGCCATCTGCATCTCTGGGTTGGAGAAGTAGCATGCTATGATGAAAAGAGCATGGGCTTTGGAGTCATAGGACTTTGATTCATTTACATCTTGTGATCTTGGGCAGTCACTTCACTTTGCTGGGCCTCAGTGTCCCCATCTGCAAAATGAAGGGATTAGACTAGATGGCCTCTAAGGTCTCTTCTGGAGTTCAATGTGTCTAGGATCCTAGTCTAATATGCCTATTTTACAGATGAGGATAACAGGCTCAAAAAGGAGGAAGTACGTGCCTGAAGCCACTCACATAGCCAAGTAGAAAATCCAGAATTCATACTCAATTCTTCTCTCTCTTAAATCTAATGCTCTTCTTGTCCCAATTTAGATGAATTGCTCTCTCAATAGATTGTAATGTGCCAGAAGCTCATTAGCTAACCAGTATGTATCAGAGGATCATAAGATCATAGATTTAAACCCAGGATGGATTTTAGAGGTCTTTTGGTCTCACCACATTTTGTACATGAGTTCCAGAGGCATCCACTTGCCCATTGTTATAAGGAATATGGTCAAGATTTGAACTCCAGAGGCTCTGAACCCAGATTCAGTATCTATTTCAGCCTGTATGGAGGCCTTGTTTCCCCAAAAGTAAAACAAAGACAAGAACATTTTGAGAACTCTGCACTCCTTTGTTTCCAAAGCCAGAGAGCTATAAAGAATGTCCGCTTTTCTTGGCACTCATTAGTCATGGTTAAATGGACCCACATAAGCCCCATCTTTGTGGTGTAGATTTTGTAACTGGCCAGACAGGTCAAAACATTCAAAAGCTAATTCCAAAGATGTGAGGCACATAATTATTCCTCATTACAGCTCCTTATTAGAGAGCCTCCCAGAAGAGGCTAGAGGACCAGCTGTGTGAACTATGGGGTAGTCAGATAACCCACAGGATGGGAGGTTGAGCTCACAAAGATGCCAAATCAGATGAAAGTCAGCCCAGTCTTTTTTAGAACTATGAAAAATGTAAATGTATTACTTCTCTCTCTTGTCTGACATAAGAAAGTATAATACCTAAGAAGGAAGCCCAATAGAGTTGGGTAGGATATTATTTCCTTCTCAGGATTTACATCCCCAGTATGAGTAGAGTACTTGAAGCATGGTAGGCACTCAATAAATATTGATTAATTTGGGAATCAGAGGACCTGGATTCAAATCTCAGACTTGACTAATTATTACTTATACAGTCTGTGAGCTATTCACTGCACACACCTGTCTAAGCCCAACTCAGTTCCGTCACCCATAAAATGAAGCCATTTGCCCAGATCTTTACCAGTCCCAGATCTGTAATCCTTTGATCCCGAGAGTGTCTTCACTTTTGAATCTTAGGACACTGCTGTAGAGTGTAAGTACTGACCCCACTCTCTCAAGACCAAACAAAGCAGATCTCTTTTTAAAAAGTCAAACCTGAAAGGTTTGAAGGTGTCTTTTTTTTCCTCTAATAGCTCAAAGTTTCTACCTACTATTACCTAATTTTAGGGATTCATTGCTAGCACCTTAAGTTCCATTTAATTACTTAACATTTTTTTTAAACAAAGGGATATTTACTTTACATATTGTGAGGGATAGAAAATCCTATCCAAAAATGATTACTCAGAGATCACTCATAGAAAAGCAGAATTATTTATTAGAATCTCGAGAAGCAGACCCCATCCTGGTCTGTGAGCCAGATTCACAGCAGGAGAGAGCCACTCCCTTGAAGATGCTCACAACTTTTATAGATTTCAGACAAAGAACCTTCAAAATCCCACCCTCCATAGGTTGTGATTGGTCACATTTGGTCAGTGGAATGCAGCTGGCAATGTGATTTATAGCTTCTTCGGCCACGTATAGGTTAATCCCTATTTGGGCAAAGGAATGCAGCCTAGGCCTTCACATGACTGGGGCCTATAGGCCTGATTTTACTAGCTAGCAGTCTCTGATCAATATGTGCTTAATCTGTAAGTTCTTCACCATACCTTACTCCACACAATATTGAGCAAGAATAAACGTATATTTCCCCCAACCTTTCTGAGGCACACTCCTCCCTATATCATCTCAGTCTCTGGGAAAGTAGGCTCCAATATTTAGTTGAGGTCCTACACAGCACTTCTCCCACCAAGTTAATGTCCAAATACTGCACAGCTACCAGATAATTCCTTCCATTCAGATGGAGAACTACATGTTGCTCCTGAACATCATCCTGGGTCCCTTCTTGGTCCCTCAGGCACTCAGCCTGGAGTCTGAGTCCCAGATTTCTGTATTCACTTTTACTGACCTTTAGATACTCCCAAGGTCAGAGACTCCTCTCACTTCAGTAAACATCATAAATAAAAGAATCAATGGAGAATCAATTTAAAAAGAATTTTTTTTATTTGTTTTTAACACATTGCTTTATGAACCATGTTGGGAGAGAAAAATTAGAGCAAAAGGGAAAAACCATGGGAGAGATAAAAAACCAGAAAAAATAAGTGAACATGTTGAGTTACATCAAGTCTCCTTAGTTCTTTTTCTGGATGCAGATGGCATTTTCTGTCTAAAGTCCTGGGATTGCTTTAGATCACTGAACCACTGAGAAGAACCAAGTCTGTCATAGTTGATCATTACACATTCTTGCTGTTATTGTGTACAATGTATTCCTGGTTCTGTTTCTTTTGTTCAACATCAGGTCATGTAAATCTTTCTAGATCTTTCTAAAATCAGCTTATTTATCATTTTTATAGAATAATATTCCATTCCTTCATATACTACAAGCTTGTTCAGCCAATTGATGGGCATCTACTCATTTTCCAATTCTTTGCTACTATAAAAAGAGCTGCTACAGACATTTTTGCAAATGTGGGTCCTTTTCCCTCCTTTATGATTTTCTTGGGATACAGACCCAGCACTGCTGGGTCAAAGGGTATGCACAGGCCCCTTTGGGCATAGCTTGTTCTCCAGAATAGTTGTATCATTTCACAACTCCACCAACAATGCATTAGTATTCTAGTTTTCTCACATCCTTTACAACATTTATCATTATCTTTTCCTGTCATCTTAAGACAATCTGAGAGGTATGAGGTGGTACTTCAGAATTGTTTTAATTAGCATTTCTCTAATCAGTAATGATTTAAAGCATTTTTTCATATAACTAGAGAAACTTTCATCATCTGAAAATTGTCTGTTCATATCCTCTGACTACTTATCATTTGGGGAACCTAAACATTTGTTTAACTCCTTACTAAGAGTCAGACACTCTGCTAAGTGCTGAGATTACAAAGAAAATCAAAACAAATGAAAAAAAAACAATCCTGGCTCTTAAGGAGCTTTCAGTCTAATAGGAGGGGGAAGATAGGGATAGAGAGCATACAAACAACTATATATTGATATGATATATACAGAATAACCAGGAGATGATCAACCAAAGAAAGGCACTAGCATTAAAAGATTAGGAAAGGTTTTTTGCAGAAAGTGGAATCTTAGCTGGGACTTGTAGGAAGCCAGGGAAACCAGAAGGGATTCAGGAAGAGGCACAGTCAGGAGATGGGAAGTCAAAGATCATTGAAAGTAGAGTAAGGAAGGAGAGTAAGGAAGAGAGAAAAAAATAAGCTAGAAAGTTGGGAGGCAGCTACATTCAAATAAGGTAGAGACAATGGCTGGAACTGAATTATCTCTGCAGCCAAAGTGTCTCCTCTTCAACATAGCTAGCTGATTGGAACCAGTTATTATTATTTTTTTAAATAGGAAAATGTACCTTTATTAACTTCTCATTGACATTTAGAATTTCTTTCTTTTTTTTTTTTTTTTACAGTTGATCAGAATTTTTTATTTTAGTTGTGTTATGTTAAGCATAATCATAGAACCATTTCTTATCCTCAAATTCATATTTTTTATAATATTATCCCTTGTATTCATTTTTCCAAATTATCCCCCCCCTCCTTCCACTCCCTCCCCCCATGACAGATAATCCCATACATTTTACATGTGTTACAATATAACCTAGATACAATATATGTGTGTAAATACCATTTTCTTGTTGCACATTAATTATTAGCTTCCAAAGGTATAAGTAACCTGGGTAGACAGACAGTAGTGCTAACAATTTACATTCACTTCCCAGTGTTCCTTCTCTGGAACCAGTTATTCTAATGTCTGTGCCTGCACTACAATCTATTGCACTCCCTTAACATTTCATCATCAATCTGTAGGAAGCCTGCTTTCCAGATCTCCATGTGAAGAGATATCCAGATGCTCATGTAAGCCCCAGAAGCCCATCACACTACAGTTCTTGAATAAGTCCCTAATACTTTCTGCACATGGAGTATCATCAATAAGCTATATCCTTGGGGATCCCTTCCCTCTATTCAGTGTCTGAAAGATATAGGCATAGGGAGAAGGATGTTGTTTATTGAACAGTTTTCACTGTTTGCTTCTGGCCAGAGAACTATTCTAAAGTTCTTCTAGAAGATAAGCTCCCTCACTCCCACTGCTGCCGTCTTCTAAGACATCAGGTCTGTCTAGGCCAGGGCTCCTTAAATTTTTTCTACTCAAGATCCCTTTTCATTTGAGAAATTTTTTCACAACTCCAGTCATAAGTATATAAATCAAACATTTACATAAATAGCAAAAAATTTATTTTAAAACAATTCTTTGTTATGTAATTTTATCATTTATAAAAGCCTAAAGCAAATTTATAGACTGATGAGATGGATTGCTTATTTATTTTTACATAAAAAATAAAATCTTGGAAGAATATTAGATACCTTTTACTGTTACCAAATTTTTCACAATTCCCACACTGTTATATGACCCCATATGGGGTGTTTAAGAAGCTTTGGATCTACCATGTCTGAAGAAATAAAGGTACCTCTCTTCATATGGAGGTGTCCAGTTCCAAGGAGGAATTCCCCAGCAAATTGCATTTTTCTCCCATGTGGGTGATGCTACCCAATCTATAGGTTATAGGTTGTGCCTCTCTTAATCTTTTCTGTCCATTCTTTGCTGCTGTATCCAGAGGGTCAAGATGTTAATTTATCTCAGCAGGGACTCCATGAACTAAACTAGTGAGAGAGGAAAGACTTTCTGCCCCTACTCCCCCTTCTTTTTTCCCAACTCTGAGAACTGGATTTGAGGATGTTCGTTCATCTCTGTTTCATTTGTCCTCAGTTTCAAGTGTAGGCAATGACCCCGCTGGACCCATCAGACTTAGGAGTTTGAACCATAGTGACCATGGTGAGATGGTACAGTCAGTTCACTCAACAGAGAAGCATGGAGAAGCCAGTTGCCTAGAACTTGAGTCCAAAGTGGGAGGTAGGGATCTTAGACTTGGAACTGGCACAGTACTCTGCAGGTATTGAACTAACCTATGAACCTATGAGGGCAGCTAGGTGGTACAGTGGATAGATATCTGACCTTGGAGTCAGAAGGATCCAAATTGCTTTCAATTTCCTCCCCTATAAAATAAATTGCAGAAGAAAATGGCAAACAACTCCAATATCTCTGCCAAGAAAATCCCACGTGACTAACATGAACCTATGAATCTTCTTCCCTTCCCCAGAATATTTGATACCTTTTACTTTTGCCAAAATTTTCACACCCCCACATATGGGGTAGAGACCCACAGTTTAAGAAGCTTTTGATTTAGTGATCTATTTCTAAAGAAATAAACGTTAGATGTGTAAAGGTTACATAAGAAGTTTTAAGTACCTCTCTCCACGTGGAGGTATTCAGTTCCAAGGAGGAGTTCTACCCAGCAAATTGCATCTTTCTCCCATGTGGGTGAGAGTAGCTGAAACTGAGGAGTCATTAAAGAGAAGGAAGATGGAGCCACACAATTTTTTATGTTTGTGATTATTCCTTTGAAGTAAATATTTCTTTGTAAAAGCTAATCAGAATGTTAGTGATTTAAAGGTACTAGGTTGAAGAGGACCTCTTACATTTGTGGAAGACCCATTGAAGGGGGGGTGGAGCCATTAGTTGAGAACCTAAAAACCTTCAAAACTCTTTAAGGGTACTAGAGAACTCTGAGGAGACAAGTGATATTTTAATACACCTAGCCTTCAGACAATGAGAGTCCCCTGATAGCTAATGTTATATTTGAGTCTTGACTGGGATAAAAATGAGTTTTTCACTTTTGTGAGGACCCCTGGAGAAATTCTCTGCTTGAGATTTTTAATTTTTTGAGATACCCTAGACTAAGAGATCCCGCAGAAATAATATGTGACTAACTACCTTGGCAATACACTGCCTAAAGGCTAGGCAAATTATATTGTGCCCCTAAACCAGGTTTCTCTGATATCTTTAAGGGAAATCCCCTGTCCCTGGTTCTATTTCACCACTACAATCAAATAAGCTTTTTCAAATGAATATTTGGTTCATGTAATCACACATATATAATTTTACTCCATCAACAAGTAAGAGGCATTATTTTCCTACCTCCTTCCATCAGGTTCACAGCTTAGATCTATTCCTATAGAACACAGTTCCAAACTCTCCTCAGGCTTGAGACCCAGGGACCCTGGCTCCCTTTCTAGGCTGATTGACTGTAATCTGGAATCTGGCTCTATGGTACCTGTGACTTTAATCCCCAAATTCTGATGATCCCAGGAATTTTCGCCTTCAGGAAATTGTAGGAAAGAGAACACCAGAAGAGATTGCTTCAATCTGGCCAGTTATAAAGACTCTAACTCTTCAGGCTACACAGCCAATCAAAGGAGGCCACACTTTTCTTCATGGTAGAAGAAACTGGAGACATATTAAGTTAGCTATAACAAGGAGAAAAGCACCATGAGGCAAGATGTGATGGCAGACTAATGAACCCCAAAAGTGCTTTAGCTAACATCTACATCACAAGTGGATCTTTTATAAATTTATTTTTTATTTTTTTACAAGTGGATCTTTTATAGGGAAAATATAACCTTGGGGTTTAATATCATAACTTAACTTTCTGGTTGGATATAGTAAAAGTAGGGTTTCTAGAGCCCTCCACCAGGGGTGGGACTGAAATTGAAAATCCACTTGAAAAATACTTAAGAACAAAAGGGCCACTTAAGGCTGAGAGAATCTCCTCAAAACCCTCTCAATCAATTTTGAGAATTGATGAGGGTTTTGTTTCCACTAAACTAAAGAGTTAAGTTAAAAAAAAATAAAAAATAAGAGAAATGAAACTAAAACCTGAGAAAGGAATACTAGGAGTCAGGGTAACTTGGAGCACAAGAAACAAAATTTATAGAGGGATTGCACTCACAGGGAACTATGACCAAATAAGGTGAATGCCAAGAGGAGATGTAATCAGGGGTGGAGATTTATGCTCAGGTTGCAACATTAGGTGCTCTAAATAGTTAGTAACCTTTGTTAAACCCAAACAAAGGGAAATCACAGAAGGAACTATGCTTCCCAATAGGGAATAAAAAAATGTGCTTTTACTCTTCAAAAGTATGCCTACTAGCCTAAATACCTGCTCTTGAAAGAATATAAAATAAAATCCTTTGAATTAAATATTTCTTTGTAAAAGCTAATCTGAATGTTAGTGACTAAAAGGTACTAGGTTGAAGAGGACTATCTCTTTCATTTGGGGAAGACCCATTGGTGTGGGGGTGGAGCCATTAGTTGAGAACCTAAATACCCTCAAAACTCCTTAAGGGTACTAGAGAACCCTGGGGGGAGAAAAAAAAAAAGAGAGCGAGAAAAGAAACTAAAACCTGAGAAATGAGTTCTAAGGGTTAGGCTAACTTCGACACAAGAAACAAAACTTATAGAAGGATTGCACTCACAGGGAACTATGACCAAGTAATGGATTCATCAGCTAGTCAGAGGAGTTCTTGGTAAAGGTACTTCAGGCCTTCTCTGTTGATGCCCACCTGGATATGCTGGACCTCATCAAGACTGCCAAATTCTTGAAAGTAGCAATCATGATGACCCTACTAAGCTTTCCTTCTCCAAACTTCCCAGTTCCTTCAACCATCCTTTATGTACATGTCTCTAATAACCTTACAAGATACTAGCTGTATTCTGAAAAAAAGTCCTGTTCCTTTTTTTTTTTTTAGTGTCAGATATCTGACTTAAAATCACTGTTGAGTATTCTCTCAAATTCAGTTCTAGTGGGAATCTATAAAATACATCGCTTAGTTAAGAACTGGGGGAAATGCTAGCTAGATAATTTGCCAATCTGGTTATATCAGCTGCTTTTTAGTTTTTAGTTTTTTTAATATTTAATTTCCCCCAATTATATGTAAAAACAAATTTTCACATTCATTTTTTTTTAATTTTGAGTTTCAAATTCTCTCTTCTCTCCCTGCCACTACCCTCACTAAGAAGGTAAGCAATTTAATAAAGGATATACATCTGTAGTCATGTAAAATATTTCCTTATTAGTTATGTTGTAGAAGAAAACATAGACCAAAAACCAGGGAAAATAAAGCCAAAAAAAAAAAAAAAAAAAGTATGTTTTGATCTCTGCATTCAGATTCCATCAGTTACAACTGTGGAGATAGTATTTTTTTTAAACAAAGTTCCTCTGGAATAGTATGGGATCATTGCATTGCTAAGAATAAATAAGTCATTCAACAGTTGATAATCATACAATATTGTTACTATGTATAATGTTCTCCTGGCTCTGCTCACTTTACTCTGCATCAGCACATGTAAATCTTTCCAGGTTTTTTTCTGAGAGCATCCTGCTCATCATCTCATATACTCCAATAGCATTCAATCACACTCATATACCACAACTTGTTCAACCATTCCCCAACTAATAGGCAGTCCCTCAATTTCCTACTCTTTATCAAAAAGAATCATTAAAAATATTTGTATGTATATAGTTTCTTTTTACTTAAAAAAAAAATCTCTATGGGAAACAGACCTGGTAGTAGTATAGTATCAATTGCTTTTTTGAATGATTATTCCCTGTTTTGGGGAAAACAAAATTATTTGCTTTTTTTAGGTTGAGAAAGTGAATGCAGAACTAAACATAATATTTTAGATATAGTTTCAATAGAGCAAAAATATAGTGAATCCCTTATCCCTTTCTGGTATAGTACCCATTAATTCAGAGGTTCAAATGAGCTTTTTTTGGTTAGTTCTTATTGAGATGGCAGATCATTAAAGCCTTCAGATCTTTTTTGTAACTATTGCCTGACTGCCTTACTCTTTCCATTCCCCTTTTGTGCAGTTAACATTTTAGATCTGAAAAAGAAATTTGCATTTATCTCAATTACATTTCAGATGATTAGATTCAATCTTTCAAGATAATTTAAAATCATTCTGGATCTTTACTTTTTCATTCTCTGTATTAGCAGTTTCTCCCGGATTTCTGTCATGTGCAAATTTCATATACCTTTGCCCTCATTCAAGTCACTGATAAACACATTAAAGAGTACAAATTCAAGGAGAGATCATTGGATCTCCTAGGTACTGCCCTCCCACCCAATGATTGTCCATCCATTAACCAGTACTCTTTGAATCTGATCATTGAACAACTTCTGATTTTACCAAACTACAGTATCTTCCAGTCAATATTTCTTCAAATGTTGGGTTTAGAGAGTATATTTTTACTGAAATCATGTGCATAGAATGTTAAGGAAGAATTAATACTTCTGGTATAAGGACTTCAGGACTGTTCATTTATTTTTAGTGTCTACCTTTCATCTCTCATTTGTGGTTCCAAAAGTCTGTAACATGAACAGCAGCTATACCCCAGCAGAGCCATCTCACCAAGTTGAGGGTTACCAATAAACCTTTGATGGGATGTCCACCCCCAAGCATGTGAAGAGTTCTCTTAATAGAATGTGTGGATATGAACAATTTGTTCAACTGGCCACAGAAGTGGCAGAAATAGGGATTGTAGAGCATTTAGAGCTTGGTCAGATATTTATGACACTCAAGGTCATCCACTGAATCCTGAGCCCTTGACTTTTGCTTTGCCACTGGACTTTGATGACCCTGGAAGAGTAAGTGAGGCTGAAGATTTTGTGGAACTCTATCTCACTTAAATCTAATTCCCCTAGTCACTACTTCTCTCTGTGATATCATTAGACCTTTTCAAAATCAAGGACAAACAACAGAAATCATGTGAGTTAGTGGGAGAACAGGAAACCTAGTTCTGAATCTCCTAACAGACAGTTATGGATGGGGAGGAATATCAGCAAAGATAATAAGGAAGAATCATCAAATTGGAAAACCAAGAAAGCTTTTCTTGGGCAAACTGAAGGAACTGGCCAAAATACCTTATTTTAAAAACTAGAAAAATAATTGCTGAGCAATTAGAGCAGAGAAGTAACTTGATATGCACACACTTAAATGTTTATTAAACTGGAATTAATTGGTAACTGGATGTAAGAAGTGAAGGAAAAGAGGATACATGTTGTATTTCCACAGTAGAATGTTAACTCCTTGAGCCCAAGAACTTTTGTGGTTGCCTCTGTCATTCACACACACACACACAAACACACATATACACACATACACACACACACACACATATGTATGCACCCCAAGCATTTATCATAGTGTCTGATATATACTAAACATTTAATAATTTTTTATTGAATTGAATTAAATTTACTAAGCATCATTATCTGTATGGTTAGTACTGTTAAGTGGGGTAAATGATACAAGAAAGAAAAATATATTTCCTTCCCTCAAGAAACCTGTAGTCTAAATGAGAAATTAAGATATGCAGTTAAATATGAAGCAATAAATGATAAAAGGTCAAAATTGTTTCTCAGAATGGGAAGGAAGGAAGAAAGAAAGAAAGAAAGAAAGAAAGAAAGAAAGAAAGAAAGAAAGAAAGAAAGAAAGAAAGAAAGAAAGAAAGAAAGAAAGAAAGAAAGAAAGAAAGAAAGAAAGAAAGAAAGAAAGAAAGAAAGAAAGAAAGAAAGAAAGAAAGAAAGAAAGAAAGAATTGGAGAGAGAAAAAGACTGGAAGAGAGACTACTGGGCCTAAAGAAGTCGGGGAAAGTTTCACAGAGAAGTTGGAACTTGAGCTGCCCTTTCAAAAGTAGGACTTGGATGGGCTGAGAAAAAACAAGATCAAGTGTGATTTGTGATAGGAAGCCTTGGGAACTCAGAGGATTCAGAGAGAAATTCTCTCATTTTCTAGAGAAACAGAGATCAAGAAAACTAAAGTGATTTTCTCCCAGATCATGGAGGTAATAAAGAGCAGAACCTGTATGTAACTCTAAATCTAAACATTCTAAATCCAACATTTTTTTTTTCATCAAACCATAACTGGAAATTATGAAAGAAAAGATAGACATAGATGAGCTAGGCCGAGAGGCCTAGAACCATGCCATAAAAGCGTCAGCTGAAGATACTGGGAACATTTAGCTAACTGAAAAGAATACTTAAATGGAGCAAGATATTTATTTCCAAGTATCTAAAGCATTGCAGCAGAGAAAAGGATGACACTTGGTTTGTTCACCTTGGGAAAGAACCAAGAGGTAGTTGAGAGTTACAGGGGCAAGTTTAAGTTTGATGACAGGAAAAAGTTTATCATTTAAGAGTTACCCCAAAGTAGATCTGATCACCCTGGAACATAATGAGATTTTCAGCCCAAAGGCTATGACCACTTTAGTCAGGTTATAGAAGATATTCCATAGGGACTGGTTGGATTAAAGATCTTCTAGAATCTAAGGATCTTCTATTCCATCTCTGAGATTCTGTGAATCTACAGACAAGAGACTGGTGTGGCTGAACCAGAAGATTCTCCCTTGGGAGTAATGAGAGATGAAATTGGATAGGAAAGGTGGGGCCAGACTATGGAGTACTTAGAAATTCAATCTGAGGAATTTGGATTTTATGCTGAGGGCAATAAAGAGATAAAAAAGATTTTTAAGTAGACTAACTACATAATATTTTACTATTATTAAAATAGTATTTTAGGAAGACAGATCTCAAGATGTCCTACAGGAAGATTTGGGAGCAGAAGATGGAGAGACTAGGTTATTACATAATTATTATATAATAAAGTCCTAGGATAAGGTGGCACCAGTCAAGTTGACAAGGAAGAGATAGATATGAAGCTTGGTTTGAAAATATTAGGTCTTTGTTGACTAGATTTTAAAGGAAGAAGTAAAAAATTCCCTTAGGCCTTGAGCTTAGAAGAATTTTGACTTCTGAGTAAGAAATTAGGAATTGAAGAAGAAAAGATAACCAGCAGTTTCTATTATGCTTAGCACTGTACTAATGTGCTTTACAAATATCATCTCATTTGATCCTCGCCATAACCTGTGAAGTAGGTGCTGTTAGGATACATTATACAATTGAGAAAAATGAGACATACAAGTAAAATGACTTGCTTAGGATCAAACATCAAACTAGTAAATGTTAGTTAGAAGCTGGATTTGATGCCTCTTCCTAACTCCAGGTCTAATGTACTTCATGCTGAAATACCAGCTACTTAGGAAGATGAAGAGGATTTAATTCAATTTAAACACTCTTAAGATATTGAGAAGGATATATGATCTCATCAATTTTAATGTCTTTTCCAAAGATCATAGTTCATTCATTTATCTGTTTCGGGCCACTTATCATGTTCATGTCTTCCCATAGTTTGTACATGGTAGAGACATGGCAGGGGGTCTCTGGGGGGAATGGAGTCAGAAAAAGCAACAACAATCACTTAATACTGGAAACTTGGGTATCTCATGATCTCTTCACCACCAACATTGTCTTCCATTTACCTCAAATGTGATAAAATTTTATGGATTATGTATATACTTTAGAAACAAACTATGTTATTGTAAGGTGAAGAGACAGACAGGATGTGAGAGTGATGAAAGAGGCATGTATCACAGTGTACTGGAAGGATCGTAGACTTTATCTTCTTAAAGCTAAACATTTATATTCAACAAAGTGGCAGCTTGAAGTCAGGATGACTATCAGAATACTCAATATCAGCAAATTAGAGCACTTCTCTTGGCATGAATAGTCTAAAGCTGAGCCAACACACAGTTGGCAATAGTGGAGCAGAAAAGAAGTGTGCAGATTTCAGAGATTTGGTATACAGCACTGCATTTGCTCATCTGGGTCAGAGCATTTGCAAACATCAGGATTGGTTTGATGAAAAAGTTAGAGAAATTTAGAAGCTACTAAATGAAAAATGAGAACCTTACAGATTTATCAGCAGGATAATTCATCCACCTCTAAAAAGGCAGCATTTAACCCCATCAAAAGAAAAGTGCAAGCAAAGTTTAGTGAAATGAAGGATTCTTGGCTCAATAAAAAGGCAAATGAAATTCAGTTTTACCACAATAGTAACAATTCAAAGTATTCCTGTGATGCCTTAAAGGCTATTTATGGGCCAAAAACCTATGGTACATCTCACCTATTCAATGCTGACAAAGCCATACTGGTCAGTGATAAAGACATGATCCTGCAGAGATGGGCTGAATATTTCTATGATGTTCTCAACAGACTATCATCAATCAATTCTGGTCACTGACCATTTACCTCAGATTGAAGTCAATCAGTTGAGCTTGCAAATGAAGAAGAGGTTTTGAAGGTCATTAGGCTTCTTTCATGTGGCAAAACACCTGATGCTGATTCTATTCCAGCAAAGATTTGCAAGGCAATGGGTCCATTGCTCATACAAAAGCTGATTGAAATCTTCCAGGTTATGACAGAAGGAGATTATCCCCAAAGAGATCAAGAATATTTCCATTGTCCATCTGTATAAAGGAAGAGGAAATGGGTTGTCCTGTGACAATCACAGTTCTGACAAGATTCTTGTCAAAATCCTTAATCAGCTGATCCTTCACCTGGAAGATGCTCACCTAACTAAGAGCCAGAGTGGCTTCAGAAAAGGCTGAGAAATAGTCAACATGGTGTCTGATACTCAGCAATTCCAGGAGAAATACCAGGAGCAGAATATAGGTCTATATATAATGTTTGTCTATCTAACCATGGCCTTACTGTCAGTCATGGAAAATTTGTAGATCATGGCAAAATTTGCATGGAGAAGGTCATCATTATTGTACTCCAGTTTCATGAAGGCATGCATGCAGAGGTTCTAGAAAATGAATGATTCTTTCACATTTTCCCAACACCATTAGCATAAAATAGGGTTATGTGCTTTTTTTAACATTCTTTCATTCAACAAGGAAGAAGATGGCATCAAGGTCAGCTACTGCACAAAATTATTTAACTTGAAAAGGCTACAAGTTAAGACTAAAGTGGAAGGAGAGTTGCTGCATGATTTCTTATTTGCAGGTGTTTACACATTCAATGCAACCCCTGAAGCTGAGATGTGAAACAAAGTACAGATAGATTTTCTGTGGTTTGTGCTAATTTTGCCCTAACAATTAATGCCAAGAAAACATATCAAATATGAGCAAAACAAAATTGCAATAGTTCAAAATGAGACATCTCTTTTCCAAATGTTCATATAGACTATTTATGCCTGATCTATGGTAGAACCTTCTGAGTTTGCTCTGGTTTGATCAGCTACAGCTGGATACACTTCACATTGAATCCTGACATAATGATGTAATTTTGGTTCCTTTTGATTATAAAGGACATCAATGAATGAACAATGAAGTTCAATACTACCTACCTTGACCTGCACTGCCTGAAGGCCATGTGTTAAGTTTCACCCTTCCTTAAGGATTTCTGATAGTATTAAAGAATGTAGGGGTATCTAGGTTTTCTGCTAACTCCCACAAATTATATTCTCTCAAGTATAGGGGTTGGGTCATCTGAACCCTGGTAGCATTTAGCTACTTAGATTAGCTTTTGCAAAGAAATATTTATTTTAAAAATATAATAACAAGGGGCAGCTAGGTGGCGCAGTGGATAGAGCACCAGCCTTGAATTCAGGAAGACCTGAGTTCAAATTTGGTCTCAGACACTTAACACTACTTCCTAGCTGTGTGATCCTGGGCAAGTCACTTAACCCCAGCTTCAGGGGGGGGAGAAAAAAAAAATATATATATATATATAAAATAACAAGTATATAAACTTACTCTCTAACACACTTCAATCTCTGAGGAGGGAAAAGAGATTAGGTTCACAGTTTAGCTTAGTTTTTGTAGCACATGGTGCCAAGATACAAGTTCAAAATCTGTTGAACTCAAGGCCAGGTACCCTGGCTTGTCAAAGGGTCTCTGTAAGGCTGGTTGGGTATGACATCATTGAAAATCACTGAATCATATTGTAACTCTTTTCTAGATTATGACTCAATGCCCAGTGTGTCTTTGCTATCAGAAATATATGTTACACAGAATTTATTTTAATTACCTGATCCTCTTCAAATTCCAGAGGCATTTCTTCTATTCATATGAAGATACTTTAATTTTTTTTAAACCAAAATTATCCATTTTATCACTTGTAATCACATTTATTCCTTGTTAAGAATTCTTCCCCTAGTGATTCTTGAATAAGGTACATCCTTGCATATTCCATTAAAGCATTATGATTTTAATTATATTGACATGACATGTCATAACTTCATAATTTCTCTAAAAGTATTTGTCTTTATTTTTGTCAAGTGGTTAGAAATGTATTCATGTATATCTTAAGTATCCTGATAGGTTAATTTCCAAGGTTTATTTTATTGCATTTTGCAGTTATTTTGAAAGGAATTTTTCTCTCCTCCTACTAAGTTTGTTAGTAATATACAAAAAGACTGATGTTTTTTGTGGATTTAGTATTATAATCTTGTACAATACATAGAAGTTACCAGGGGTTTTTATCATTTAAAAAAAATTTCTAGAATTCTAGAAATAAACTGTTCTATCATCTGCAAACAGAAATATTTTTGCCTATACTTAATACCTCAATTAATTTTGCTGTTGCTTATGAGATGATTGATGCCGATTCCAATGATCTTGTGATATAGAGAGTCATCTACACCTAGAGAGAGGACTGTGGGAACTGAATGTGTATCACAACATAACATTCTAATTCATTTTGTTGTTATTTGCTTATATTCTATTTTCTTACTCATTTTCTTTCCTTTTTGATCTGAGTTTTCTTTTGCAGCAAGAGAATTGTATAAATATATTTACACATATTGGATTTAACATATATTTTAATATGTATAACATATGGGATTGCTTGTTATCTAGGGGAGGAAGTGGGAGAAAGAAGGAGGGGAAAATCTGAAACATAAGGTTATATAAGGGTCAATGTTGAAAAATTATCTGTGCCTCTTGAAAATAAAAAGTTTAAATTTTTTTGATTTTTGTTCTATTATTTTATTGCTATAGCTAGAATGTTCTAGAATTATATTAAATAATAGTAAGTAGTAACAGTAAAATCCAATCATGTTAGGAATGCTTATAGTATTTCTCCATTGCAATTGATGTTACCTTTCAGTTTTAGGTAAGTTTGTATTTATAATCTTAAGGAATAATCTATTCCTCTGCTTTTTCATCTGTTAATATGTGGGCATTATGTTTTGTAACATCTATTTATATAATCATGGGGATTTTTTGTTTTTCTTTTATGTTAACAGATCATTTAAAGCTTTCCTAATGTAATTATCCCTACATTCCTAGTATAAATATAACTTGGCCAACTGAATAATCTTTTGTATGTATTGTATAGGACTATTTGAAAATATTTTATTCAATTTTTTTTTTTTTTTTTTTGCATCAAAAGTCATTAGTGACATTGGTCTATATTTTCTTTCTCTTTCTTATCTTTCCCTAGTTTGGGTATTAAGACAGTATTTGTCTTATAAAAATAATTTATTAAGGTGACTTCTATTATCATTTTTGTAAAATGTTTAGCTAATATAGAAGGCAAATATTCATTGTTTTATAGAATTCAATGATCTAGATTTGGAGTGTGGAGCAGAGGAGACTCAATCTATCAACAAGCTTTTATTAAGTACTATTTATTGCCAAGTAATGTGTTAAGCACTAAAGTTACAAATACAATGAATGAAACAATCTCTACTTGTAAGGAGCTTAAGTTGTTTTAAAGGTGATAAGAAATATTTCTACTAATATGCTCATGATATAGTTCAAGTTTAGGTTTCTCTAAGGAAAAAAAAAATGTCCCTAGATCCCATAGAAACACTTAAGATAACAAACTCATATTGGGTGCAAATGATTTATTTTACTTCAATGAAAACATGTAGAGAATGGTAAGAATTTAAAAGAGCAATAAAACATTTGCAGAAACTCACTACAGGACTCAAAATAGCTAATGAGCACAACTCTCTAAGATTCAGGGAAATCCATCTTTCCCAAAGAGCCATGCATCATTTCCCCAAATTTAGACAACAATCTTATGGTTTTGACTCCCCCCAGAGAGTAAAAATAGTTTAGGGAATTGCTGAACAAGCAATCTCCTTTCCAACAAATTTGAATTGTCTTCATAACCCACTGACACTAAGAAGGAACTAGAAATATAATTTTCTTTTTTCTCCAACAAGCAATATCAATTCACTTCTCATTCTACAGTGTCCAATTCCATAGCTCTCAAAATTTGATAACTTGCTAATTTGAGATTATTCATGAGACACTGCCTTCTTTGGCTAGAAGAATAGATTCTAGTTTTATGCTGCCTTTAAATTTTAAATTTCCATATTTAACATAAGATAGAGTTCTTGATCAATGTTCATGAGCTTATCCTGTTGGGCTAAATAATCTCATCATGTCTGACACTTTTGCAAAAAAATTATCAGTAGTTTGAGTACTACAATTTGTGAAGGTATAATAGTCCTTTGTCAAGAACTCTCAAACTATATGCAAGCATATCTTTACTTTTGCCTATGCTTCTACCACAAATCATCTCAGCTAACCCTAAAGAGAAAGAAACTGCTCATGGATATAGATTATCCTCTCTCCAATCTAGAACATGTACGTGCTCTGATATATACTGCTGTCTTCTCAAAATACAAGACAATAAAAATGAGAGAGACATAGACAAAGACAGAAACAGAAACAAAGAAACAAGCTTTAACCATTCTTTTATAAGCCATCCAGATAGGCATCAGCCCATCAATCTTGAGCTCCCTATGTTCTATCAGAAAGCAGCAGGGGACATGTCCCCACACTCTGGGAAGGTGCTCTTTGCATTTTTCCACACCAGGTATCACATGCTGTTATTTCATCATGGTAATTTCATCATGGCAAAGATCAGTTATACTACCAGTTAAGTGAACCTCCTGTTTTTATCTCAGAATACCCCTAGGTTGATTTTATTTAGTTGGGTCTATTGAAAAAATTTGTTTAAAATGATTTTACCCTCCACTGCTTTTTTCTTTTGTATAAAGTGATACTACTTACAATTTTATACTCTCTTTTCTATAAGATTTTACAAATAGACTTCAATTCTGTGTTGCCTTTAGCTGCCACATCTTTTTGGCAAGTCAAATGTTTGCTGACAAAGGTATTCTTTAGATTCTTTTGGTCTTTTCAATAGGGCAACTGATTTATATAGATAAATTTTCTGTGTCATATCATTGTAATCAACATCATTGTCCTTTATTCCATCCATAGCCCATGGCATCAGTAATGTATTTAAATTAGGAAAAAGTTAATTATTATATATTTTTATTCTTTACCATATCTTTTTCTCATTTTTATTCTTTCTTCGGACTTTATATTAAATTTGATTTTTGCTCTAACAAGTTGATGTTCTGATTGTACATAGACTGCTGATTCAGGAATGATGCCAACATCAAAAATGGGTCATTTCTTATTGGTTAAAATATATTATGTCATTTCTGTGACATTATTCAGTGCTTATCAAATCTAGTGCCTTCTTATCTTTTTTTGAAGAAGGTATTCATGAAGGTAGGACTTCTTTATAGATTATAAATCTTTGGTCTATGTTCTTTATTACTAAGTCATATTTTCCCATATATTTTCACGGTCCTTACCTTTTCCCACATTTACATTAAAGTCACTAAGTATCAAAAGGCTATTTATTTAATTACACATTCCACCACCACCACCACCACCACCACCCCCCCTTTTTTTTTTTTAACAGATGTCTTTTATTTTATAGGTATAGTAAACAGTCCCCAATAGAGGAAATTCCTTCTACTTATGCAGGTTAAGCCCCTGCTCTGACTTATATTTTAGATCTTTCAGTCAGCATTAACCAAGAGATCCAGGAATTTTCAAATTCCCAAGTTAGCCACCACTCTTGAAAAGTCAATTTCTAATATTATTGTTTGGTTACCTGTACTCTGTGTGGGGAAAAAAAAAAGGCAGAGGTTCTGAGAGCTTTCAAGGGGCAGAATTTGAACCCCAATTTTGTTGATTCTGAGGACAGATCTATCAACCATGTGACTTGCCTCTTGTCAAAGTATATGTTGATCGAATTTGAATTGTTTTATTGGCTCTTATAGAATTTTTATACCTCTTCATCTTTAGCACTATATATTGGTTCATAAACTGAAATTGTTTTCATAGTGGTCTTTTCTAAAAGACATTTTTTATTACAAATATAAACTCTGGTAACAAATGACCAGAGTCACAGAGGCTTTACAATGGCTGTTAATTCCAAGAATACCAAAGGACTCAAACAGGTTCATAAGTTTTTTTATTCCATTGAGGGAGAGACCAAAGGCAGTGGGGCTAAACCTTGATTTATAAATTTGTGGTTAGACAAAAAAAATCTAACAGTGTAATAGTGTCGAGGCAAAAGAGCAACAGTGAGGCAAAGTTCTGGCTAAGGAGGAAAGACACAGTCTCCCAATAAGAAATCTCAACTCTGGATTCTCTTAGACCAGACTCAGTACTGAGATCATCAGACTCTTGATCATTGGATCTGTCTTTTTATATACATACAGTGAAGTCCTGCAACTTGATGGATGTCTAAAGATGACATGAGTCAGCACACTCAGTCCTACTTTTAAATGGACACATTTCCATACTGAGATAAAAGGAAGCTAATGCCTTTGTATCCACATCCTATATCTTGTTATATTAGGGCTAAACAGACCTTGTTTTGGAAAGGAAATGACAAATTACTCTAGCATCTTTTCCCAAAAAAACTCCCCAACTAGGGAGTCTCACACAACAGAAATGACTGAAAAACAAACCTCCTTTTGTCAACTGTTCAATGATTTATAAATGCCTCATTTCTTACCCAAATTGAACATGAACTAATAGGGTATTGGCATCAGGCTCTCCCCTTATACTTCCATTTCAACCAATGGGCATAAACAAGCAAAACAAATTAATACAGTCTATTTCTAAAAAATGTATGTTTTATTCCATCCCTCTAGTCTTGGTCTTCCCTGTCAAAAAGCAGCCTCATCATCAAAGGTTTAAAGTCATATTTTGTCATTGCTTTGTCACTGTTTCCTTTACACTATTTTGGTCCTTAAAAAAAAAAAAAAAAAAAAATATATATATATATATATACATATATACAGTTTATTCTGAATCAGTTCTTATATTCCTTACAAGTTTCTCTGAATCTATACAATAATATTACATTCCAGTATAATATGATTTCATTTCTAATTGGAAATAAAATATCGGAAGATAGCTGAACACATTTTCGCACTGACAAAAATTGTTGCTGTAAGTATTTTTGTAAGATGAGTTCTTTACCTTTGTCCTTGATTTCTTTGGGGTCTGTGGTTGTGTCATTGAGACATACAGTTTGGTGATTTTTTTTTAGTGGATACTTCCTTTTGTTGATTAATATATTCTCAGCATGATACACTACTGACTCCAGTCTGTTAAAGTAAGCACTGGTGATTATATCCTCCCTTGGATCACAAATAGAGATCTTGCTATTTCTACCATGATATCTGTTTCCCTTGTCTTTTTTTTTCCTCGGTAGTATTTTATTTTTCCAATACACATAAAGATAGCTTCCAGCACTCAAGTTTGGTGACTTTTGAGTTATAATTTAAAATCATTTTCTAGAATGATTGGACAACAATTCTAGCAATAGCACATTAGTGTCTGTCCTCCCAAAGCCCATCTAATAATTGCCATTTTCCCATTTTGTCATCTCTGCCAATTTAATGAGTGTAAGGCAATTCTTTGGAGTTGTATTTTGCATGTCTCATTATTAGTGATTTGTAACATTTTTCATATGGTAACTGTTAGCTTTCATTTTTCCATTTGAAAATTTATGTATCAGGGATAATATCACTTCCCTATTTATTTTGGATATCAGATATTCACCACAGAAATTTGCTGCATGTTTTCCTTAAATAGCTTTTCTTTGTAAGTGCATAGGTTTTGCTCATGCAAAAACTTTTCTATTTACATGTGATCTAAATTGTCCATTTTGCCTTCTCTGATTATTTCTAACCTTTTTTTTTAGTTAGGTATTTCCTCCCTTGCTATATCTGTGAAGGAACCTTCTTTTCTGTTCTAATTTTTTTTTTTTTAATGCTATGATCTTTTATAGTTATGTCTTGTATCTATTTGGAGTTGTTGTGATAATATATTTTAAATTGTTGGTGAATATCTGATTTCCAGTTTGTTTTCCAGTTTTCTGAGCTGTTTTGGTCAAATAAGTGTGCTTACCCCAGTAGTTGCTGTTCTTGGCTATACTTATCAAAAACTATTCTACTTTGATTGTTTACCCAATCATTTTCATTGGTCAATATACAGACATAGAGATAAGGACAATAGAAATGGCCAATGAATTGATTTGTTTTGCTGATCTATAATTACTGATTAAAAGGAAGATGCTGGGGGAGGGCCTAAAGCCAGTATCCTGTTGTTGTAAGTTCAATTTGGGGATAATTTGAGGTATAATAGTTTTAAAAACGAGGTTCATTTAGATCTAACACAGCAAGGATAGAGGGCAAGGTTAGAAATTACTTAACTTCTAGAAGCAGCTGCCTTTATCTTAATATGGAAATAGAAAAGGCTGGTCAAGATGTATTGACTCAAGTGGTGAGTATCAATAATGGCTTTGAGAGTTTGAGAGCTGGCATAGCCAGACTATCTAGCTAATTATTTTCATGTAGTAGTCTTTTTGCAAAGACATAAGGATTACATAGCAAGATGATCAAAAGGTCCTTTGAAATTATATTCTTTGCAGATTGCAGCATACTATTTTCACCTTTTTTTCCCCTCTTCTTTTGTTCTGATTTTTCTCTCCCAACATAACTCATTTAGAACTATGTAAAAAATTTATGTACATGTATAACCTATATATATATATATACATACATATATATACACACATACATATACATATACACACAATAATAATTTTTAAAATAATCTTTTAAAAAATTATATTCTTTGGTGATTTGGACGTGATAAAAACCAAATTTCCCCCTTGTTTATTTATCATACCAGGCCAAAAATTAACATGTAAAATATTCTTCCATTTAACTGAAACTTCATTCTATCTTTTGATTTTGTTTATAGGATGGATGTCAGGACAGGCAAGATCCATTTCCTTCAATATTATGTCCACTCAGTCATTGAATAAGGTTATTACATTTAGATGATCAACAGTAAGTCCAAGATTAAGGCTGATCTAAAAACTGTAGGATTCAAAAAAAAAAAAATTTTTTTAATGACATAGTCCTACCCTCAAGGAAATTTTATTCTACTAGAACAGACAATATGTATCATATTTTTGTCTTATTGCTATATTAGATGTAAATAATGCTCCTTTGTTAAAGGTTCAAACACTTAAAAGGTCAATTTATTTCCAAAATGAGCTTGAACTAAGAGTACCAGAATCAAACTTTCCCCTAATATTTCCCTTTTCACCAATAAAAATAGACAAAACAAATCAATATATTAGCCATATATAATCTTTCTTTTCCCCTCCCTCCCTTTCCTTTTCCCCTTCCTTCCTTTCTCCCTCTCTCTTCCTCTTTTTCTCTCTGTTTCACTGACTGAGAATCGAAACTCTCAAAGAAAATATTATGAAACCAACAGTTGACAAATCCTTCCCCCCTTCTTTTTTTCTCTGCCCCTTCTCCCTCTCACTCCAGAACTCAGAAGCTCTGGTTCTAAATGAACTTTCATTTTACTTTGCTTAGAACCAGGTCATCATATAATTTCCAGACTACTCCCAAACTCTGCTACCCATATTCTGAACTTCCCCCACCTCCTCCCACTAGAGTTCTGGCTCTTGCCCCTAAAGCCCAGGATGATCAGCTTTAATAAAGAAACTTTCAGCTTGTCTAGAACCAGACCATTGGGTCATTTCCTGGCCAGCTTGGAACCATACAGTTAGTTCCCTACCCTCTTCTAACCCCAGTTGTCCTAAAAGTGATCTATCCCTAGAAGAATGTAAATTACTAGAGGGCAAGGAATGTCTGGCTTTTTTTGTGGTTACATCTTCAGCCTTACATAATGTATAGTACACAGGAAGTACTTATTAAATGCTTTTTTATTTCCATCTAGTCAAAGGTAAACAGAGATAATCTTGTTATTCAGTTCTGTTGGACTTTTTATGAGTCTTTTTTTTTTTTTTTTTTTTTTTTTTGCAAAGGTACTGAAGTAGCTTATCATTTCCTTCTCCAGATTATTTTACTCATGAAGAATTGAGGCAAACAGGATTAAGTGACTTGCTCAGTCACACTGCTAGTCTGTGTCTAAGGTCTATTTTGAACTCAGCTTTTCTTGACTCCAGACCTAGTACTTTATCCAGGCCATTTACCTCCACTCTTAAATAAAATTTAAATTGGGTAGCTTGGTGGTACTGACCTTAGATACTTAATACTTCCAGGCTGTGTGACCTGGTGCAAGTCACTTAACCCCAACTGCCTCAGCAAAAAAATAAAATTTAAATCTTTTCATTTCAGGGAATTGGATTCTTCCCTAAAATTGATAAAGTCTTTTTACTCAAGAAAGATTGATTAAGTCTTTGATTACAGTGAAACCAAGATTTCAGACTAGAATAATCTTATTATTTCTTAGTATCTCTTAACACAACTGAGTTATAAACTAAAAGCTTTCTGAGTAGTAGTTATCTTTATTGCTCCAGGTGTTGCCTCTTTGTGACCCTTTTTGAGGTTTTCCTGGCAAAGACACGGAAGTGATTTGCCATTTCTTTCTCCATTCAGAATAGTTAGGGTGGGAGACCATTAGCATCAGAGAGGATTAGGAAAAACTTGTATAAAAAGTTGTACTTTGTATTTGAAGAGATAGCAACCCAGATACAGTTAAGATGTCACATTACAAGATAAGTAAATTAAAGGAGCACAAACCAAAGAGACAGAATGGGGTGGAGTAAAGATTATTACTGATAACAAGGGATAGGAGCATCATCCTAGAGGAAGTGTTGTTTGAATTAGATTTTAAAGGTTCATAAAGTGATAGATGAAGAGGTAGGAGGTACCTTGGAGGTCATGCAGTCAACTTTCTTATGTAAGAAATGGGGAAACTAAGGCACAGGTAGCTGAAGTGATTTGCCCAGGATGATATAGCTGATAAACAGGACAGCTTGGATTTGAACCCAGAGCCTCTGAATTCAAAACTAGTGCTTGTTCATTACTCTTCAACACTTTCAGAAGTAGGATTCAATAGACAAAGTTAGGGGAAGAGGACACTGCAGAAATGGACAAACACAAAAAGATTAAGGCAAGAAAATTGTCAGAAAACTAGGAAGGTACAAGTACCAGCTTGTAGGAGGCTTGAATACCAAGCAAAGATGTTCGAAAATTTTCTGGTAAGGCACAATGAGACAATGAAGATTTCAGCACAGTGGAATATGTTTAGATTATGTGTAAGAAAAATTACTCAGAAAGATTTTTTTTTTAAATTTTACAGCTTTTTATTTACAAGATATATGCATGGGTAATTTTTCAGCATTGACAGTTGCAAAACCTTTTGTTCCAATTTTTCCCCTCCTTCCCCCCACTCCCACCCCCAGATGGCAGGTAGAGTAATACATGTTAAATATGTTAAAGTATGTATTAAATACAATATATGTATACACGTCCATATAGTTATTTTGCTACACAAAAAGAATCGGACTTTGAAATAGTGTACAATTAACCTGTGAAGGAAATAAAAAATAGAGGGATTGGGGATTCTTTGTAGTGGTTCATACTCATTTCCCTGAATTCTTTCGCTGGGTGTAGCAGGTTCAATTCATCATTGTTCTATTGGAGCTGATTTGTTTCATTTTGTTGAAGAGGACCATGTCCATCAGAATTGATCATCATATAGTGTTGTTGTTGAAATATACAATGATCTCCTGGTCCTGCTTATTTCATCAACATCAGTTCATGTAAGTCACTCCAGGCCTGTCTGAAATCATCCTGCTGGTCATTTCTTTCAGAAGAGTAATATTCCTTAACATTTATATACCACAATTTATTCAGCCATTCTCCAATTGAGGGGCATCCACTCAGTTTCCAGTTTCTGGTCACTACAAAAAGGGCTGCCACATACACTCTTGCATATGTGGGTCCCTTTCCCTTCTTTAAGATCTCTTTGGGATAAGCTCAGTAGTAACACTGCTGAATCAAAGGGTATGTACAGTTTGATGACTTTCTGAGTATAGTTCCAAATTGTTCTCCAGAATGGCTGGATGTGATCACAATTCCACCAACAATGTGTCAGTATCTCAGTTTTCCCACATTCCTTACAACATTCTGCATTATCTTTCCCTGTTATTCTAACCAATCTGACAGGTATGTAGTGATATCTCAGAGTTGTCTTAATTTGCATTTCTCTGATTAATAATGACTTGGAATATCTTTTCATATGGCTAGAAATAGTTTCAATTTCTTCATCTGAGAATTGTCTGCTCATATCCTTTGACCATTTATCAATTGGAGAATGGCTTGATTTCTTATAATTAGAGTCAATTCTCTATATATTTTGGAAATGAGGCCTTTAACAGAACCTTGACTGTAAAAATGTTTTCCCAGTTTATTGCTTCTCTTTTAATCTTGTCTGCATTAATTTTGTTTGTACAAAAACTTTCAATTTGATATAATTAAAATTTTCTATTTTGTTTTCAATAATGATCTCCAGTTTTTCTTTGGTCATAAATGAAAGATATTTTAGGGAGCTATTGCAAAGTCCAGATAAATGGTAATGACAGCAAGGTGATGGCTCTAGAAATAAATAGTAGAAGACTGATGAGTTTGGTAGAATAAAAGTTTGACAGAGCCATGCAGTAAAATCTGTAAGACTTAGTAACTGGATCTGAGAGGACAGAATGAAGAATTTTTAAAATTATTTTTTTTATATTTTATTGTTACCTGTGTGATCTGAACCCCCTCTGGGTCTCAGTTTCCTCATATGTAAAATGGGGGATTGGATTATATGACCTTTATGGTCCCTTCCAGTTTTATATTTATGCTGCTTTAAGAATTATAAAGCAGTTTATATAAATGGGAAGCTAAATAAATGGCACTGTCAGAAACTACAATATCACAATCCCTTAACACTCTACCCCCAAAAACACTGCATATAATTTTGTCCTATATATATATATATATATATATATATATATACATATACATGAAAGGTACATTGAGCCATTCCCCCCCCCCCAAACACACACCTAAAATAAAAGATAAAATGATACATCTGGTATCTTAACTCAGTGAGAACTCGTCTCAATTGAATCCAACAAATAAAAGGCATTCAAACTAAATGTAGAAAATCTTGATCATTTTACATGTGAAAATTAAACTGAAATGATGTCACCAAAAAGAGTGATCAGACTGAAGAATTTTAGTCATAATTCTAGAGGTTCTTTAGAAATTATCTGGCTAATTTATTTGAGATTCTAGGGAGAAGTGAATAACTATAGGATATTCCAGTTAAATCTCTTGGGGAGTTGCTTGGGACCTGGGGAGACAGGAAAGTACTTATGTCTCAGCCTTGATCTCACCCCATCCTCCACTCTTCCACCTCTATCCTTTTTCAAAGTAGGACCTTTCAAACTTCAAAGAATATGGCTGATTTTTGACTTCTCATCTTCCCATCTACAGCAGCAGCTGTTGGCAGTGTCTGCATCTGAAGCCTAAGAAAGACTGGATGAAAATGCTCTTGAAAAAGCCCAGGAAAAAAGCTACACCATGCCTAAGGGAAACTTCTTGAGCATCCCATAATAAGAAGGAAAAAGACTTCCATCAGTCAGGAGCTGTGAGGTACTCCTTTGCCACATAGGCACTCTAAGCTTGAATCCACTCTCCCTTGAACTTTGCACATGCATGTGGGAGAATGTATCAAAGACTCTGGGGTGCAAGGCTATTTTGTAACAACTGTTCTTATACCACTTTAGTAAATACCCCTTTCTAAAAGCTAATTGAGTCTGCTTGACTAAATGATTTTCAACTGATATTTATGGTGGGAAACACCTAAGTAGGGGCTCAGAAGCTACATAAAGTCACTTACCTAATTCCTCAAAACTACTCCTAGATCTCTGAGGGATATAGTAGCTATATTCTGAGAATCTAACTCATCAGTGGGAGCAAAAACTGGGATTATATTGCCAAAGCATTTGTCATACACAGTAATTATTTTGACAAAACAAGTTAAAGAGGCAGAGACTCTGTCTTCTTGGATATTATAATTAATGTATGACATTGGCAGGGAAAGATAAACATCAAAACACAAACAGATGAATATGTACAATGACAGCATACACTAGATAAATCACATACATAGAATTAAGGAAATGAAAAGCCCCATCTTTTCTGTCTGTCATCTTATTCTCTGACTTAGTCACTAGATCTACACATTCTTCAAAGGAATAAACTAATGGGTTGTGAGAGGAGCAATATTGCTTTTAACTTTGGCTCTCCACTTCTGAACTTGCCATTTCTTGCTATTATAGGAGACTCTTTTCCCTCCTCAGCTAAGCCCAAAGCAATTTTGAAGAGAAGTATGGTGGTCAGGGTTGAATGAAGATGAAACTATTACTTTCTAAATCTCTTCTCCCCTCCCCAATTCAATGACTGCATAGTTTATTATTGTTCTTAATAATTTTTATTACTACTATTGTACAGACTATTATTACTTTGATGGAGATGAAGCATTATTCACTGGAGAAAATCCTGTATTTGGGATTAAAGAACACCAGTTAAAATCCCACCTCTCTCCTGTGTGACTTTGGATACCTTTTCTGGGCCAAAGGTTCTCATCTATAAAATAAAAGGCTTGATCTCAATAACCTCCAAAATCTTATCAGTTTCTATAATCCTTTGACAAGAGTTTGAGAAAATGAGAAAGCCTGAGTAATTGCAATTTCATTATTGGAGAGAGTATCCATCTTGTGAGATCACAGGGAAGAAACCTTGGAGGTTATCAAGTCCACCTGAGACCCAGAATGGAAGTGACTTGGCCAGAATTGCAAGACTAGTAAGGATCTGAGGCAGGACTTGAAACCCAGGTCTTTCTGATTCGAAGTCTCAAACTCTGAAGAAAATTCATCATTCATTCATCCAGGATGTTACTGACTTTTCCTATTCTTTCTCTCTCTGTGTCTGTCTGTCTCTGTCTCTGTCTGTCTCTGTTTATATTTGCCTCTCTATGTCTGTCTCTCTGTCTCTCTCCCTCTCCATCTTTCTCTGTCTTTTATCACTTCTTTATTACCACAGATAGCCACCTATTAGATCTTTCTACCTTCATTCTCTCTTCTCTGTGATACATTTTCCACACAGATGCCAAATTGAGATTCCTAAAGTACAGGTCTGACCATGCCATTCTGCCACTCAAGAATCTTCAATGGCTCTCCATTGCCTTTAAAATACAATGTGGATTTGGTTATCTTTCAAAACTGATTATCCATTACTTTTCCTTACATGGTCTATATTCCAACCAAACTGGCCTAGTTGCTGTTCCCTATAAATAACCTTCTACCCTTCATCTTAATGTCTTTGTAGAACCTTTCTTCTATGGTTGGAATTCTGTCCTTTCTCACCTTCACTTGGAATTCCTAGCTCCCTCTGGGACTCAGCTTAAGTGCTACTTCTTTCAAAATGTCTTTTATGATTTAGTTAGTTATAGTCTCTCTTTTTCTTAACTATTCTCATCATAATCACTTTGTATTTATTTAATATATAACTTGGATTTAGTTATGTGTGGATTTAGCTTGTTGGTTGAACTATATTGATTGAAGTCAATCCAGGCAACTTCTACATATTTGAGGTTCCAACCTCAAAAAGAAATAGAGCATACTAAACTACATCACACACACACACCTTTGTATGTATCATGTGTACATATACATATACATACATACATATGCATATACACATGTATCCCCATGGGATATTAATATTATTTGGGGGGCACCTGAATGAGGCCTTCATCCAACCCATTAGACACATCTGCTCTTTGTGATTTTTTGACCTTGAAAAGCCAAGAAAGAGGGATAATTTGGAGGCAAGAATCATTATTCTGAGTCGCCCTTTTTGTTCATTTTGAATATCTATACTTGTTTAAAGTCAATGTGTTAATAATGTGAAGTGTAGTTTTATCACTTATCAGCTATAAAACTATGGGGAAAGGACTTGATATCTTTGGGTATGTTTTCTCAACTATAAAATGTAGCTATAAATACTTGCAACAGCTATTTATCACAGTATTGTTTTGAGGAAAGCCTTTTATAAATTTTATAGTGCTAAAGAAACATGCCTAATGACTATCATTATTGTCATTATCATTAATAATCAGGACTTATTTAAGTCTCTGCTTTTGTAATACAAAGAAGCAGCCTTGCCCCTATGGTAGGTTAGATTCACACAAAACTGAATAATAAATATATAGACTTTAGTAGCATTTTATCAAATTCCTTATCTTTGGGGACACTGTGCTTTGTCCTTTTGAATCCAAAGCAAGTTGCAAACAATGTGTTTCTTCACTCTGATGTCATTTTGAAGGATCAAATTACTTTGAACCACCGCAATGGGCTGGTAAATATTTATCTGCTCTGGTTCTTGTGAATCAGTCTAAGCTGGCTCTAGTATCCAAGTGCTGCTTATACAAAATTTCTAAATAATGATCAGAAGACCCAGTCAGATAAAATTTGAGAGAGTTCCTTCTAGTCTCATCTGAAAATGTGTTTTTAATATTCAACCATCAAAATATTTAAAAGATTTAGGAAAAAAAGCCAGTCATCAATAAGCACTGGACTTCCAGGGCTTAGAATTGGTGAGTTCCTCCAAGTCTCTTTACTGCCATGAATTCTGGAATACTGGGAGTCACAAAAACTCCAAGACTGCCAGTTCCGAAGCTGGTAAGAATGGCAAGGAAAAATCTAAAGGTGGGAAGCCATACTGAGCAATCAAAGGTTCTGACTTTTGGAAAGATCAAAGGTCATTCAGGTATTATGAGACAGGCAGAATTGAGATTTAAACCCACATCTTCTGATTCCAAACAGTTATTGTTACTGCCACTATATCAAACTGTCTTACACCCTTTCAATGGCATGGATCTAAACTACAACATGCTACTTAAGTGGTCATCCAACTTTTTCCAGTGATGGGAAATGACAGTCTCATAAGGCAGCCAATTCTATTTCTGGGCAGCAATTTCCTAATTGTAAAAATATTCTTCCTTAAAATCTTTTCCTTGTCATCCCCAACTAAGCCCAGAGCCACACATCCTCTTCTACATGATTGTCCTTCAAATATATGAAGATAGCTAAAATATTTTCCCAAAGTCCTCTGTTCTCCAGGTCAAATATTTGTAATACATTAAAAATATTTCATACAACAGATTTTAAATTCTTTCATCATCCTGGCCTTTTTTTTTTTTTTTTTTTTTTTTTTAATATAGTAACTAGCAACAATAATTGTCTACACTCTGTTCAAAAGTGTGGAGAGACCAGTGTAGGCCTGAAATTCTGAAAGAGCTGGAGTGAGACAGTCCTCACTGGAGCATCTTGTGTAAGGAAAAGCAAGAAGATTTGCATAGTTGGATCAAAGAGGCCATGGAGGGATAGAAGGTTTAAGAAGCCTAGAAAGGGGGGGAGGTTATAAAGGGCTTTAAACATCCAACAAAGGATTTTATAGTCATTTGGAGGTGATAGGGAGCCACTGGAGTTTATTGAGTAGGGGGAAAGCAGTGGGATGGTTAGATTTGTGATTTAGTAAAATCACTTTGACAGTTGAGTGAAGGAGTGATTGTAGTGGAATTGTCTTGTGCAGGGAGACTAACCAGCAGACTACTGCAATTGTCCAGATATGAAGTTTTGAGGGACTGCCCCAAAGTGATAATAGTATCAGAGGAGACAAGGGAGGTATATTAGAGAGATATTGCAAAGGTACAATCAACAGGTCTTAGGAATGGATTGGATATGGGGTGGGGGAGCATCTAGGTTATGAGCCTGGGTGACTGAGAAATTGGTGGTTTTCTTGACAGTAATAGAGAAATGTGGAAGAGGGGAAGAGTTTGGAGAGAAAGATAATGAATTCAGTTTTGGATATATTGATTTTAAAACATTTATAGGATATCCAGATTGAGAAGTCTAATAGGTAGTTGAAATTTACTTTCAACTCTAAAGCACTGAGAGCCTCTCCCTCACACCTCCCCATCACTTTGTTTTGGACCTCTCTGAATATTTACTTATGTAAATGGTAAAAGGTCTGTAAACTGTTTTTCTCCTGGGGCCTCGTGAGGAGGGAATGACTCCTAGGAAGCTGCCTGAAGCACATAGTGTGACTAGCTGGGATTACTTAGCTGGTTATCAGAAAGTAAACTTAGGCAACATTGAGTCCTATCCATTTGGGTAAAAAAGCAAACAATTACTGGATGAACTGGATCAAAATGAACTGGATGTGGGCCCTGCCTCTGCCATTTTGTATCTGACTCTTGGCAAGTTACTGACCTCTGGGTCCCACTTTCCTCATGCTAATAAGCTTTTATTAATCACTCACTAAGTACCAGTCATCCTGCTAAGTCTGGGAGACAAAGAAAGGTAGAAGACAGTTCTTGTTTTCAGAGCTCAAACTCAAATGGGAAAAGACTACACAGAAATAACTACATACAAGCTACATGCCTGACAAATCGGAAACAAACAACAGAAGGAGGACATTCCCTCTTCCTACTTTCCAGTTCTAGGACCATCAAAAATCAGCACTGCTTTCAGAAAAAGCATGCCAAGTTCAGTCATGTCAGATTCTGCATGATCCCATTTTTTTTTCTGCAAAGATACTGGAGTGGTTTGCCATTTCCTTCTCCAGTTCATTTTGCGACGAGGAAGCTGAGGCAAAAAGAGTGAAGTGACTTGTCACCCCGTTAGGACTCCAGGCTCAGCCCTGTAGCCACTGGGCCACCTAACTGTCCTTCCAGAACCCCCCTGTGCGCTCTTTTAAAAAAGTGTCCTTCTATTATAAGGTAAACTTCTTGAAGACCGGGACTAAGCTCGTTTAGGTAACCCCGGAGCTCAGGGATTAATCTGTGTGGTCATTCATTTATGAGGGAGGTTGGGCTACCTGATCTCTATGCTAGTGCTAGCCGGACACTCTTAGATACCTGGGACTAGAGGATGGGCGGGCGGGTAATAGGGGCGGACGTAGGCGGGTCCTCCTCGGGCTCCTCCTTCTCCCGGGGCTCGATCGTAGCTACAATTCAGCTCGGAGCCCCCGCCCACGCCTGCGCATTAAGGCCCTCCCAGTCCCTCTGGGTCCCGCCCCTCCCCGTCGGCGGCCCCCCGCCCCGGGACCTGTGCGCGCGCACCGCCTCGCGCCCGCCTTCCCTCAAAGACTCCCGGTCGGGCCCGCCCGACTCTTCAGTGACCTGCGCGCGGCGGCCGCGGATGATCACGCTCAGGTGGCGGGACTGACAGGACTGGAGCTGCCGTGGTCTAGTAGGTAGGGCCGCGCTTCACTCTGGTCCCAGCGAGGGGCCAAAGCTGCAGCCGAGCTGGGCCGGGTCGAACCCAGCAAAGCAGCCGGCTTCGGAGCGCGGGGTTGAGGCATCCGGCATCCTCCCTCCCTTCTCTCTCCTTTCCCATGGTCCCCCCATCCCTTTCCACTCCTTCCCCCCCCCGCCTCCGTGACCGGCGTCTCGCTGGCCAATCGAGGGCCAGGTGGCTGAGCCTCCCGCCCAATGGACTGCTTGCGTAACGGGCGGGGGGCGGGCCGTCTGGGGCCGCGGGCTCGTGGCTCCTCGCGCCGGCCGCGTGGCCGCAGCCACTGGGGTCTGGGCACCTCGGGGTCCCGGCTTCCTTCCGGTCCTCGGCGAGAGCTGTGGGGGAAGTGGGAGGAGAGACCACTCGGACGGATCCTCTCCATCCGCCTCTCCACTCAGCCCCCACCCCACTTCATATTGAAATCCTGGCCCGAAACAGTCCGGAACTAGGGAAACAGACTGGAGGGCTAGTTTCGGTGCTGTCACCAACTTGCTGTGTGACCATGGGCAAGCCATTGCCTCTCTCCGGTCCTCAGTTTTCCTTTGTAAACCGGTGATTGTAACAATGGCCAGACCTGCCCCTCTCAGGCTTCCTGAGGGTATCCGATGAGATGATAAGGTATCTCTTACCCTGAGAGACCCACAATCGTGGTACTGAGACCCCCAAGATCTCCGCAGTTTGCTAATGAGGAAAGGGACTTGCTATTCACACAGCTACCAGTGATGATGGCCCTTTAATGTGTATAACACAATGATTGGCAAGCTTTTCATGCTGGACCCCTCGGTTTCAATCCAAGGCTTTGTCATCCAAGGATAAATTTGGGGGATTCTTCAGAAGAGAGTGTTCAATTAGATTCTGTGGTGGTTCCACTTGGTTAGGATTTCCGAGAATGCTTGGTCCTAGCTGATTTCACTTTTTTCCTATTTTAGAAGGAAATTGGTGCAGCCTGAAAGCTGGGTTAACTTTCTGTGATGCTGTGATGTTGTGATGATGTTGTGAGGCTCATCCTTTGTGTCCCATATGTTATCTGTCTCTTTTCTTCTCCCTTTGCCCTCACTTAATTGCGTGTTACCCACAGCTCCACTTTCACCATTGGCTCCTCAAAATATTAGTGGATAGAATGTTATGTTTGGAATCCCGAGAGGCCAGGGCTTAACACCATGGACAAGTAAGTCACATAACTCCTGAAAAGCACCAATCCTGGCTTATTGATACATAATAAATGTTGGTGAATTATAAAAGGACTATGAGTTTAGTAATACTTATGGTACTTAGTTTACATTATTGTGGAGAGGAATAAATGCGATAGTTTATGTAAAGTGCATTACAAATTTTATGCACTTAAATATCAATGTTTATTACTAATTAAAAAAAAGGAAGAATACGATATGGGAATTACATGAAGTAACTTGCCCAGAGTCAGAGTCTAAATTTGACCCTATGTCAAATTTCCAGCACTTTATTCATTATATAGTCCATTTTAATTAAAATAGTCCCTATTAATGATAATTCATTTCTTTATCCCTTTAAAGTCTTAGGAATTGCTTTCTTCAAAGCTATCCTCTGAGGTACTTATGGTTACAGAACATTTCAGATACCTATCTCTTTTGAACCTCACGAGATCCTACTTGACATAGTTAATAGAATACAATTTTTGTTGAGAAAATGATTCAGTGTGTCAGACTTGTCCACTTAAGCATAGCAAGCAAGTAAACAGTGGAGTTGAGGCTTAAACTAAGGTTATTTTTTTGTTACTATGTTTTTACCATAACTAAATTTATTAGGGCCCAAACTGTTCCAGATATTTACTCTGGTGCCTCAAGGAACTTTTTTTTTTTTTAATTGAAAACAAAGTCACTTTATTATAAATTTTTTTGGACAGTATATATGCATGAGTAATTTTTTTATAACATTATCCCTTGTATTCATTTTTCCAAATTTTCCCCTTCCTCCCTCTACTCCCTCCCTTAGATAACAGGCAATCCCATACATTTTACATGTTACAGTATAACCTAGATACAATATATGTGTGTAAATCCAATTTTCTTGTTGCACGTTAAGTATTGGATTCCGAAGGTATAAGTAACCTGGGTAGATAGACAGTAGTGCTAACAATTTACATTCCCCTCCCAGTGTTTCTTCTCTGGGTGTAGTTATTTCTGTCCATCATTGATCAACTGGAAGTGAGTTGGCTCTTCTTTATGTTGAAGATATCCACTTCTATCAGAATACATCTTCATACAGCATTGAAATGTACAGCGATCTTCTGGATGAACTATTTTTTTAATTAAAGAGAATTCTAGGTTGGTATCTCATAGAATCTTGATTAGAAGGGACCCTAAAAGCCAATAATCAGTTTCTTCATCTGTAAAATGAGGATAATAGCACCTACCTCCCAAAGTGGTTATGAGGATAAAATGAGATATTGCAAAAGTGCTTTGCAAATCTTGAAGCATCACATAAATGTTGTGTTTTTTTTTTTCTTGGGGGGGGGGTTAAGTGACTTGCCCAAGATCACATGGCCAGGAAGTGTTAAGTGCCTGAGACCAGATTTGAATTTGGGGAGTCCTGACTTCAGAGTAAGTGCTCTATCCACTGTACCACCTAGCTGCCCCCAATGCTAGTTATTTGTAACCAAGAATCCATATTAGAACATTGCTGACAACTTGGCCGTGAGCTTCTGCTTGTGTTTTTTGGTGAGTGCTACATCTTTGTAAACAACCTATTTTATTTTCTGATAGTTCTATTCAGTACAAAGCTTTTACTTTACGCCCGCCCCCCCCCCCCCCAAGCCTACTTTTGTGATTGACAGGTGTTATTCCTGGGTCTTCCCTTTTTGGGAACAAGCAGGAAAAAATCCTTTTTCTCATATAGTGCTTAGTGTCCTTCCTAAAGCCTTCTTTAGCTAGACTGCACATCCCAGTTTCCTTCTGTCAGTTACACCTTAGCATCCTGAGTATTTTTCTATTAGAGCAGTCTTTTAGAATATTAAAGCAAGTCTTTTTCCTGGTGTTTTAGCTTGCATTGGGCTTAGTGTATTTAAATTGGGATTCAGCTAAATTTTCAGCTAATTTGAGAGAGGTCTTACATTCTAGGTCAGCATAGGATGATGCATGTTCCTTTTGAAATAGTCTTTCAAGGCTGTCCAGTGAAGTGCTAAGGGGATGTGATTTGAACCTCAGTGGATTTCATTGGATTTAAATTTAACTTCAGTGAAAATTGATCTATATACTAAAATTGATATAAGAACATCCATACCTTGGCATAATAGATTCTGGGAATATAATCCAATTTTTTTGTTTTCTGGTTGATGCACTGCATTCAGTTTGGCTTAACAGCTTTTGGAGGGTTAGTGGGACATAGATATATTTCCATGCCGTCGGCTAAATTTTTCTCCATTTAAGGAAAATTTGACATTGGGTGCCAGTACATTAGTTTTTGGCTCTTAAAGTGTACCTAAGTATCCAGTTCTGAAATTGTTCATCAGATATTTAGAACTGGGCCGTTTGTGGAATTAACTCACAAATATGTCTGAACTTTTATGGAAAATCTGCACAAATTTCATTGTATTTTTTTCTGTACCTATTTCATCAAAAGTGGAATGTAATTATCAATTTTATTTCATCTGGTATAGTATTTTCTAAAGTTTTGATTTGCTAAAAATATTTTGGCATTCACTTTTATATCAATGTCACTTCCTGATGATTCTTGGATACTTAACTCTTCAGAGAAACCTCTCTTAATAAATATTTTATTTTTATTCTAAAGACTTTCCTCCCCTTTTTCCCTCAGGTCTTTTTGAATAAAATGAAGTACATTCTTGTCACTGGTGGAGTTATCTCAGGAATTGGAAAGGGGATCATTGCCAGTAGTGTTGGGACAATTTTGAAATCATGTGGCTTACATGTAACTTCAATTAAAATTGACCCATATATCAATATTGATGCTGGGACATTTTCTCCTTATGAGCATGGTAAGTAGCATCCTCTCTTTTTTTCCCAAACCATAGAGAAAATCTCATTTTACAAAACTCATTGAGTTAGGAATACTCTGAGTAGTAGAATGTTTTCTTTCTCAGAAGGTTAGAGAGACTTTATGTGTTAGGATTTTCAAAGATTTGAGTCCTATGTGAGCTGAAGCAGCAAGACTCCTGAATTTGAGTCAGTGGCAGGAATGCTGAACATGGATTTTGTAGCTAAGCTAGGTTTAATGCTAGTTTTGAAGTGGAGTTTACAAAAGAATTTAAGAAGCCAGGTATGGTTCATGACTTTCTTAGTTATTGACTGTCCATAGTTGTGATATTGTTCAAGATATATAACAGTTTTAAATTTTATATCATGTAGCTAGTTTTATGTTTGAAAGGTCTGAATATTCTTACTTTGAAGCACTTAGATTAAATTCTCCTAGAACAAAAATCCTTTGAATAAATATGCATAAAAACAAGGTCAACTTATGGGAACAATGCTTGACATAAAGTTCCCTTATAGCAAAATAATTTGGAAATGTTTGGAAGAGTATGTCTGAAAAGTGTTTTTCTTGGGAAACTAATTTCTTATGTTGATGACCCATATAAAGAGAAGCAGACACAACTTCATATTCCTTGACCTTGAACCTTTTTGTTGTACAGCTAGGGTGGCACAGTATATAATACTATAGTTGGAGTCAGGAAGACCAGACTTCAAATTTTGCTTTTTTATTAAACATTTACCAGCTATGTGTGACTCTGGGAAAGTCATCTCAGATTACTTTGTAAAATGGAGGGATAATTGTATCAACCTTCTTAGGGTTGCTGTGAATCTCAAATGAGATAATATTTATAAAGTGCTTTTCACATAATTAATTGCTACACAGATGTTTTATTATTATTATTTGGATTTAGCCCCAAGTAATATTCTTCACTGTTTATTAATTTAGAGTTAAGTCAGCAAGCCTTTATTAAGCTTCTATGTTTCAAGCCCTGTGCTAAGCTTTAGAGATGCAAAGAAATGGGAAAAACAGGCTGTGTCCTCAAGAAGCTCACAGGCTTATGGAGGAGACAACATAGTAACAGCTATGTACAAATAAGATATAGATGGATCAATGGGAGATATTTTAGTGGAAAGGCACTAGCAACAAGGCTTCTTCCAGAAGGTGAAATTTTAGCCAAGATCTACCTAAAGAAAGCAGGAGGGAAAAATGATAGTCTTTGGGGAAAGCCAATGAAAGTGCGTGGAGGCAGGAGATGAAACGAAGTGTCTTTTGTGTAAATCATCAAAGAAGCCATTGTCACTGAATTTTGAGAGGGTCAAGGCAGAAGCCATACTGGAACTGGAAGATGAAGTTAAGTTAAAGAATTTTTTAAAACCAATAGGACTTCAGGGGAGTCACTGGTGGCATCTGTCTGTTAAAAGGTCAACTTGTTATAACCTAAAATAAGGTTAAAATAAGTTTTTCTTTTACACTAGAATTTTGTAATGTTGAATATTATATTACCAATAATAGTTAAAATTTTTTGACTTGGGAGTTTTGCTGTAGTGATAGCTATGCTATTTAATATTCATCATGGATATGTAAAAATATAAATTGCTTTTCCAATTATTTTGCTAGAGTCTTCTGATATTTGTTGGGGCATAAATGTGATTTTGGGTTCTTTAAGGTTTTGCCAGCTTCTAGGAAGCTAAGTACAGGTCTGGAAATAGTCAGTCTGTTGTTTGAGGAGCACCCTAGTTAGAAGATAGTTGGTTGCCAAATAATGGGTTGCTAAAGTGTCAATTGCCTAGGAGGGAAGAACCCATTTAGATGATCACTTGGATATTGATCAGAGCCTGCTCTGCTGCTTGCTTGTTCTCATCTATTTTTTTTTTTTTTTTCCTGAGGCTGGGGTTAAGTGACTTGCCTGGGGTCACACAGCTAGGAAGTGTTAAATGTCTGAGACCACATTTGAACTCGGGTCCTCCTGAATTCAAGGCTGGTGCTCTATCCAGTGCGCCACCTAACTGCCCCCCTGCTTGCTTGTTCTGTCAAATCTTGGATCGCATGAATTTTTCAGAGTTCTGACCTATAACTTGATTTTCTTTTCAAAAGAGGATGGGAGACATTAGCATATTTTTGTATATCAATCTTGTGAATAAGCCAGACCATCATGACTGACATGTGTCACCCTGTGAGTTGTTGATTGAATTTATTTATGATTATGAGAGACCCACAGATATTTAGTACTTGCTCTGTGCCAGTACTGAGACTAAAATGAAACAATTATTTCTCAAGGGATTTACATTCTTAATAAATGGATACATAGTATATATAATGTACATAGTAATACAATAGAGAGGGAGAGGGATTATTTGTTGGCCATTGAAGGAAGGGGCTCTTTATTCCTCTATAGTTTTTGTTTTCCTGTCAAATGATGTTTCACTACATTAAGGAAGATATGCAAAAATTGTTCTATAAAAGAATAACACGTTATGATTTTCTAATTCATAGTGTTCAATGCCTTTTTAACCTCAACTATTTTAACATTTTCCTCAGGTGAAGTTTTTGTGCTTGATGATGGTGGGGAGGTAGATCTTGACCTGGGCAATTATGAACGATTCCTCGATATCCGTCTCACCAAGGACAATAACCTGACCACTGGAAAGATTTACCAATATGTTATTAACAAGGAGCGTAAAGGAGATTACTTAGGAAAAACTGTCCAAGGTAATACTGGATGTCCCTTTGATTTGTAGCCCAAGGTAGTAATGAGTTTTTTTTTTGGGGGGGGGGGGTTGGGACATATCTCTGTCTGAAAATGCAAAGGACTCCTTTGATATTGCAGACTCCTGGTGTTATCTTGAGAGATAGATTATTTATGTAAAACCTGCTCATGGGAGCTTTTCTTAGATTACTTTGTAAGGGCTCATGTTCTTTTTGTGAGTCTGTACAGATATTTCAAGGTAAACATCAAGGAGTTTCTTCAAGGGATAAGTTGAAACTGAATGACTTAGACAAAATACATCTGCTTTTAATTGCATGTTAATCACTTAAAGCTTATTCCTAGTTATGTGGAAGTTCCCTCAAAATGAATTAAAAGAAGCCCCTGCTATGGATGGCATTGTCTGAAGCCATCACTTGACTAATGTAACTCCTCTGAACCAAAATACCTTTTATACAGAAATTCAGTGATGGATATGGAACAATGCAGGTGATTTGAGCAAGGATGATAAAGGATGGGTCGTGTGGGATAGACAACTTGAGGAATATTTGTCTCATAGTGGAAGGTAACTATAATACTCTAAAAATGTGGAAGCTTAGTGATGAGTGTTTTAGTAAGTAATCTGTCTCCTTTTAGTTCTAGATAGTAACAGTTGTCCATGAGTAGGTTACGTAGCGTCATGCTCCTTTTTAAAGGCTTATGATGCTGTTTTTATCAATATAGTATGGTGAAAAGAACACTACCTAAAGCATCAGAGTCTCGGAATGTACATCTTGCCACAAATTACCAGATTTAGACTTGCATAGTTCTCTGACCTTGGTCAAATCAAGAACTAGTTGAATTCTAGAGATTATCTAATCCAAGTAACATCTGAACAAGAATCCCTTCCAGAGCACATCTAGTCAATCTTCATTTGAAACCTCCAGGAAGAAGGGATTCATGACTTTCTAGGGCAGTATATTCCACTTGGGCAACCTTAATTGTTGAAATTGTTTTTCCTAACAAACTAAAATTTGATTCTTTGAAACTTCTACCCATTGTTCTTAATTTTGTTTTCTAGAGTCAAGCAGAACAAATCTAATTCCTTTTCTATGACAACAAACTTTCAAATACTTAAACACATTTGCTGCCCCCCAGCCCCAATTCAAGTTTTAATTTAAGCTAAACTTTCAGTTCCCTTAACTGATCTTCATGTGGTATGACCTAGACCTTGTATCACCCTAGTTACCTTTCTCCACTGTTTGTTCTCCAGCTTATTAATGTCCTTCCTAAAATTTGCTCATAACACACTCTTCCTCCCCACAGCTGAACCACAATATTGGAGAACTAGCTCCCTGATTCTGTATACCAGTGATGTCAAACTCAAGTACAAACAGATCCCAGAAAATCACAAATTAACATTATCTAGGTTATATTTATTTTATTAACCATTTCCCAATTAGTCTCATTTGGGCTTAACTGGGGAGTTTTGTGACTGGGAGTTTGATACCAGTGTATACTTTTTTTTCTTCCTTGCACATTTCCTTGCCATATTTATTAAGCCCTTGCTCTGTGCCTTTCACTGGGTAAGGACTGAGAATACAAATATAAACCAAGTTACGTACAATTCCTATATTTAAGAAGCTTAAATTCTAATGGGACAAGAACAATTAAAAGGTAGGTGAGAATCATGGTTGGGAAAAAAGAAGCCTTTCATTTACATGTAAAGATAGTTTTCAACATTCATTTCTTATAAGATTTGAATTTGAATTTTTCTCCCATCTCTTCTATTCCTTGCCCTCATGATAGTAAGGAGTCTGATATAGGTTGTGTGTGTGTATATATATATATATATATATATATATACACACACACACACACAGTCATGTTAAACATATTTCTGCATTTGTCATGTTGTGAAAGAAGAATGAAAATGAAAGGGAAAAAAAAAAAACCCTCCAAACAAAAAATGATAGTTTTTCTTAATGCAGCCTTAAGGTTGGGTCAGCTTTTGCTTCCATATGGTTGTGAAGTTGATTTCTTAAATTTTGTGAACTTCATTTCATTGGACTTTGTTAAGTATTTTTGTCTGTCCAAACATTTTTGAAATTTGACTGTTATACTCTATGTTAGCCCAATTACCTGCAAATTTGAATGCCACTTAGGCCCATTATGAGTCTTTAATAAACATGCTTAACACTTTTCAAATTAGGACGTTCCACTAGAGATTCAATTTGTCAAAACTATTACTACTATCTCCCACTGACTTCTTGGTCAGGATGTTTTAGCAGTTCTTTGTTTTTTTCCTTTAAATTCTTTAAAACCAAGTCTTGAACATCAGTACAATTAAATTTGCCTAGTAATTCTGTATTGACTGATTAATTTAAATCCAAAGTGTCATCTTGATTTTTCTCTCTTACCTCTAAGATTTCATCAGGATTCTTTTTTTTTTTTTTCCCCTGAGGCTGGGGTTAAGTGACTTCCTCAGGGTCACACAACCAGGAAGTGTTAAGTGTCTGAGACTAGATTTGAACTTGGGTCCTCCTGAATTCAGGGCTGGTGCTCTATCCACTGAGCCACCTAGCTACCCCCTTCTCATTAGGATTCTTTGTCCATTTTCACTTACTTTTCCTTTATATGATCCTAGTAAGAGGATTTCTGGGTTTTTTTTTCACATTTCACAAAGGCTTATAGATTTCTTTGAATGCTTTTGTATTCCTCAGTCTAATTACATTCCAGTGTTCCATTACATCAGTTTACCATAATTTGTTTAACTTATCTTGTTTTAGTTTGTTTCCACTTTTTCATGATTACATTAAAATCTTTGAACAAATAGCTCATTGAAACAGTTTTGAATCCAGGTAAATATACTGTTAGTCTCCATCTTTTCTCTCCATAGGTAGCATCAGAGACATTGTCAGATGCTTTGTTGAAATTTTAAGTAATCCACTTTAAAAGTACTGAACAGGTCTGGCAGTCTGGTAACCTAAGAAATCTAGGTAATCTAGGAAACCTGCCAAAAGGGAGTCTGATGTATTAGTCTGTATTCTTGAGGAAGCCATACTGCATCTTTGATCAGTACTTCCTTTCCTACATGGTCCCTTAACCTCTGGACCTTTTGGTTCTTATTGAAAATGAAATTAGTATTGGGTTTTTGAGGTCCTTAAGACTTCAAAGTCAAGGACTCTATTACAGGTGCAATGGCAATGTCATGCCTCTAGATTCTGTAGAAAATGAGCCAAACAGTTTGGCCCCAAGGAATTAAAAATTTTAGCCCGGTAATTATACTGTAGGTAGATTTTCTACTTGCCTTGTAAACTTGGACCACAGTAGTGACTAGGCTAGCTTAGGCCAAGTGGAAGGAAATTAGACAGGTAGTCTAAAGAACTATCTATAATTTTTGGTAGAAATTCTATTCTTTGGAAATTCCAGATCTGATATATTCTATAGCATCTCTTTTTTTTTTTTCCTGAGGCAGTTGGGGTTAAGTGACTTGCCTAGGGTCACACACAGGAAGTGTTAAGTGTCTGAGACCAGATTTGAACTCAGGTCCTCCTGACTTGGAGCTCTATCCACTGTACCACCTAGCTGCCCCTCTAGCATATTTTTTAACCTCAGCCTCCACTCTGAACAGAGAACGTTTTTCCCCCCATTTCTTCAGAATTGGGAGAGACCTGTAGTTTGATTTCTAAGTCTAGATCCTATTCATCTGCTTTCTCTATGATCCATTTGAAATGGTTGGAACATTGCTAGCTTCACAAATCATAGGGAAAGCTGACTAGGTCAGTGTTTGAGATCAGATGTGTGTAGCTGTGGAGTGGCCTTGAAGAGATGGACCGACTTAAGGATTTGATGTTGCAGGGTATTGAATTTTTATTCTTTAATAGTTTGTGTTCCATTTTTATATTTGCTTAATTCAAGGATTTCATTCAAAACTAAATCTGTTTAGATTAGTATCAGTGCTATTAGAAAAGTCTTTTATAAGTTATAATAAGCTTTATAAGTTATACTATTTTCTTCTTTTTCTAGTTGTGCCTCACATCACAGATGCAATACAAGAATGGGTAATGAGACAGGCATTAATCCCTGTAGATGAAGACGGTGTACAGCCTCAAGTGTGTGTGATTGAGGTTTGTATATTCTAATCTTCCTTAGTCCTGGATTACACTGTGTCAGCTGAAAGGAAAATAGCACTAGTCATGTTTGGGGATTGCTGGCTCAGACGCTTGCAACTCAAATGTTACAATGAACAAGTTACTTTTTCTCCTTTTATGAAATAAGAATGACAACTTGTACCAACTACTCCACTGTGAGAAAAGCCCTTGTAAATTTTAAAGAGCTGTAGAAATGAGAGCTCTTAATGATGCTTTGCACAAGTTCATTATCTTGTTATGGAAGTGATGCTGAGTTTTGGAAAGGCTTTTGGATCCAGGTGAGGCAGTGTATTGTATACATCTAAGACAAGTTATCAAAAAGACTGGGCATAGGTAATTGTTTTGGCCGCAGTCTTTGTGAGTAACAAAGACTTGAGTGGTTGATCTAACCCTGGGTATCCACATCAATGAAATCATTGATCTTAGGATTTTTACTGTAGCAACAAATAGAATAAATCAAAAGGTATAACAATCAATCATATAATTTTAAAGAATGAGAAGCAGGTATTGATAGATGTTTGCTTGAATAAAAGCATAATTTATAGTATCATTTCTTTAATTAGACCCTAGGAATGTTGAAAATACTATTGTAGCTATTTATTGTCAAATTAGTAATTACCCCAACTATTATCATCTCAATGTAATTTCAAAGATAGCTCAAGCATTGATTTGCCCATGGCAGTCACTGGGAGATTAGAATTAGGGAGTTCTCTTTGTGACTGAGAATCACTTAACTCTTTCTTTCGTGATTTTAGATTTTCCTTGACACAGATATAGAGAGGACCAGAATACTTTTGGGGAAGCATAATTTTGTCTAAAATAATGTTCATGCTTAACCTGTCAGATTGCTTGCTGTCTTGGAGAGGGAGAAAGTCAGGAGGGAAGGAAGAAATTTTGGAATATAAGTTTTAGAGAAACGTATATTGAAAACTATTTGTACATGTGTTTACAAAAACTAAAATACTGTTTTAAAAAATGAAAAAGTTACATTAAAGCTCAAGGAAATGTGGTGTTCTTGATAATTGACATACTATATGGAGAATCTGTTGCTATGCTGCTTGTTTGATATAACAGAAGGGAATGGGCAAATGGAGGAAGATTTAATAATGTATTTCAAAATTTGTGCTTCTAGCTTGGAGGGACAGTGGGAGATATAGAAAGCATGCACTTCATTGAAGCCTTCCGCCAGTTTCAATTCAAAGTCAAACGAGAAAACTTCTGCAACATTCACGTCAGCTTAGTTCCACAGGTGAGGTGCTAGAAATTTTAGGGGGAACCAGAGAAAGTGGAGAGCAATGTTTGCACTAAATACTAGACTTTTTGTCTTCTGTTCTTTTGGGTATTAGAACAAATGGGAACCATGTACATAATCAAATTATCTTCCCTACTTTTAACATTTAAGGGAAATGTCAATTTTCAATTCCATATATTAAAATTTTTTTCCCTTTGTAAAATAGCCAAGCTCTACAGGTGAACAGAAGACTAAGCCTACCCAGAATAGTGTTCGTGAACTCAGAGGACTTGGACTTTCACCAGATTTGGTAATTTAAAAAAATTCTTTGTGCTAGATTAAATTTTAGTCTTAAATGTATGGCCAAAATTATTAGTTAGAAATGAACAAAAACTTTTTTGTAGAATGGAATAATTTTAATATCTCTTAATAGAATGCCCTCTAAAGTTAGCTACTCAGCTATATATACACCAGTTTATACCAGCTCTGACTATGGCATATCTTCATGACCCCATTTTAGGGATTTTTTGGGCAAAAGTATTAAGTGGTTTGCCATTTCCTTCTCCAGCTCATTTTACAGATTAGGAAACTGAGGGATAGGGTGATGGGAGTTGTCACAGAATTAGTAACTGTCTAACTTAGAAAGATGACTCTTTCTGACTCCAGTCCTGGCAATCTATCCACTGTGCTAGCTTCTCCTAGTAACCTATCTTTTCAGGCTAGAAAGATTTCAGGGGGGACCTGGCAGTGAGCTTTTTAGTTAGGGACCGTTGCCTCTGGAGCAGCCAAGTTAAGCATGCAATGTCCCAATTAACAGAATGGCAGATTGTTTGACTGCATTACTGCATAAAAGGGATGTAAACTTTTATTGGTATGAATCAATTCATACATGCTTATAAAATTGTAGATCCTTGAATTGTAAGTATAGTTGTTGAAAGAAAATTATTTCAATGACATACTTTATGCAAATTAATTTTGTATGGGATTGAGGATGAAGAATATCACTAGACAAAGGTGGATTGGTGAAATTTTGGAGCAGAATAGCAGATGTTAACCCTTATCTTTCTATTCCTCTTGACAAAAGAGATTTAAAAAATTTTAATACATAATATTGTAGAATGCAGTATATATCTCTAACATTCTGCTTTTCCCCACACAGAATTCCCCTTTTTATTGTGGGAACCACTCACAGTCCACAGAACATATTTTGGAAAGCATGTTGTAACTAGTGTTGTGTTCTGGACTTAACTAAGATTCTTTTTTCTCTATTTCACAAAATAATGGGCATTTCATTCTTATAGCTCATTAAGCAGTCTTGTTTTGAATTCTCATTTCTCGGTCTGCCTCCACTTTTGGAACTGCAAAATTTAGCTGAAAAGAGACAAGGGGGCGTTTTCAAATTTCTCCAGAATCTGGCAGGGACATTTATATACTGTAATGAAATGATTCCTATTTGCTTCAGCTCGAATGACAATATTTGTGTATTTTTAATTTCCTCTGCTAAATTGTGCCCTCATCTTTTGGAGTAGGTGGTGTGCAGATGCTCCAATCCTCTTGACACCTCAGTGAAGGAAAAGATATCCATGTTCTGTCATGTCGAGCCAGAGCAAGTAAGTGTTTGGGAAATTGATAAGTAGGATAAAAGGTTAAGATAAGTATTTCCTAGAATTACTGTTTTTTAACTTTATACATACTTTGGCTTAAAGGATTCTTGGTCTCTTTTCATGTATGGAGTGATATAATGGAAGGAAGACTGGATTCGCAATTAGAAGGCCCCTTCCACTTAATAGTTTTATAATGGTGGATAAATCAACTTCTGAGCAACTGTCCGATCTACATCTCACATAGCTGGTGTATGGCTGGTATCCAGTGAAAAAGTCCTTTGCAAAGAGTGCTGTTGGGAGCAAGAGTTGTTATTTCTGTTAATGCAGGGGTCATTGCTGTTGCCCTGACCAATTCCCATCAGTTATTCCTGGGAGTCCCTTGATTGGTATGTCCAGGTCTGACTCTGAGACCTCTTGGGCCTCAGTTCCTCCATATGTAAAATGAAGGAATTAAACTATGAGTGATCCTCAAGGCTTCTTCCAACCTCAGATTCTGTGGTTTTGTGTGTTTAAATTCATCACATTTAATTTTGGATTGTGTTTATGCATGTGCAAATGGCTGTTTGATAGAATTTATACCATTTCAGAGTAATGAAGCTCTGCTGAACCATTCCAGAGAGAAAAGGAAAGCTGTCCAGCTTTTCTTTTAGCAAACATTTCTTGACTGTCTACCACATGTGAGATATTTTTGTGCACTGTGCAATACAAAGCTGTTTACTTCAAGTTTCTTTTATCTAGGTAGCAGGAGGGATGGCAGGGAAGGATCAGTCCAAACAATTTTAATTCTTATTAGTCTGTAAGCCATACTTGGAGTAAGAGTAAATCAATTTTAGAGATAATGGGGTCTGATTTAAATAAATAGATTTCAGTTTAATTGGATTGTAATTTCTTTTGTGCATTGTTCCAAATGAAGTCTTGTGGGTGGTTTGGGTCACTTTGGATTATCAGAATTTATATAGATTGACTTTGATTTTTAGATCTCCTCTTCCTCTAGTTTTCAGCATGAAAATCTGCATTTTCTGTAGTTCTTAGGAAATGGATGTGCCAAAAGTGGGTCTGAGCTCTTCCTACTACACAGTTTTTGATGCCTAATATAAGAAATAATGGTCATTTTCTTCCAGCCTCCCTCAAATGATGGATTTCTGCAGGGGTTGTTAAATGATTGTCCCATATGTACATATATACAATGTGACTTTTTTATCTTAACAATTTTTTAAGCTGACATAAGTGATGTGATTGCTCATCCCAGCCACTGACTAGCAATGAGCTTTATTTCAGATATTAACTAGTACGTATCTTGCTTTGAAAATCTTCCTAATTCTTAGTTTCCTCAATTTTAAAGTGACGGGATCATTTAAATGATTTCCCTTCCAACTGTAACAAAATATTGTTAAGTGGTCAGATAGGCTTTGCTTGAAGACTTTCAAGTAGAGGGATCCCACCACTTCTAAGCAGCCCATTCAGCCTTTGGAGCAAGTCACTTAATCTCTGCACCCCATTTTCCTCATGTAACTCTGTTACTATCTTTCAAGCTTCTTGGGAGCAAAGAACTTCAGTGAAAGTCCACTATTGTAGCTAGAAAAAATTCATTTAGTCATTTTTCCTTATAAAGGACAGGATGTGGTTTATTTACATGAAATAGAAATATCAAGATGTTATTTGCATTCATCTAATTGTACTTTATGATTTGGAGAGAAAGGCATTACCAGTCTGATCCTCCCCATGTGGATGAAATGCCAATCCTCAGGACATAAAATGACTAAATTCCTGGCAAGAAGTAGGTTTACAAATTTCTTTTCTCTAGTTCTGTGTCTAACTTTTCCAAAGCAAGCTGTGGAGGTAGCCCTATAGCATTCATAGCCAATTTTACCCCTGAGGAATTAATGATGACTTCTGGAATTAATATAAGTAAGGCACTGGGTTCCCTTACCAAATGCCCTAAATTGCTGTGAATTTCTACCCTTCTACTCCTAGGGAGCTTATAGCCTTAGTTTTCCTTTTGTGTTTAGCAAGGGCAGCATTTAGCTTTTGAGGCTTCTTTAGGCTCGAGCATAGTAGCTCTTGCTCATCTATATCTATATCTATATATAGTCAAGGACACTTCTGATTATAGTATTCTTCGCCAGCAGAGCCACTTCTCCTACAGAACTTTCTATTCTTACCTAAGGTAATCCCAAAGGACTAAGTGGAACTATATTTTATAATGACTAAGAAAAATATGTAAGCGAAGGTGACCTTTTAATAATCTCACTATAGAGCACTTTTGACTATAACTAGAAGAGCAGCTCTGGTATGAGCTACTTGGTCATGAGCTTGTAGTCTCATGTCATATAGAAGATAGGAGATATCAATGATGTTCTGATGTCCTTTGTCTTTGGGAACTTTATGATTCCTGTTATTCTTACTCTTGGTGCTATTCCATAGCATTAACAAAGAGTAGCTTTTGGTGAAAGTACTTCTGCTAAAGAGATTTATATAGATGTCAAAATTCTTGTAGAATTTTTAAACATAACTCAGTTAATAAATGCTGAGGATAGAGTTGCTTAAGTCACTTGAGTGTTCTGTGAAATGAGGGGAACTAAGGGGTCAATGGCAAACCTTTCAAAGAGGCTATAGCCTACTTCTTCCTGAGAGGTTTGTACTCCTTGGTCTTTCCTGAGCTGTGGTATAATTGGACAGCCATAAGAGCATGCTTTATGTAGATATAAAGATCACAAGTCCACATTGTGGGGAATGATAGAAGAGGAAATTTTATCCCCAAGTGAATTACTCTAGTAACTAAGTTTCCAACCACAGAATGACTTATGGTAACTCCTTCACTAATAAAGGTATTACTTTATTATAACTAACCAACTTGTTTTTGTTTACTCCTTTTACAATGGATTGATTTAATAAATCAATTCTCAAAGTATAGTTAACGTACCCCTGGAGGTCCCATACCCTTTTATCATGGTTAAAACTATTCATCTTTTAAATCATTTCCTTTTCCAGCAACATATCTGTATGTTGCCAATATATGGCAATCAATTGAATGTAGAAGCAGAACTCATATAAACAAAATCTGTTTGATGGAGCCCTCAGTTTTTAAGAATGTAAAAGGGGGGGATGGTCTTGAGACTAATAGGTTTGAGAACCAGTTATGATAAATTTCCTTCCCAGTCACCCCTATTGATTTTCTATTTTTTATTTTAGTTTTATTTTAAAATTCTGCTGATTCTGTATTTTAACAGGTCATCTGTGTCCATGATGTTTCTTCCATTTACCGAGTCCCTCTGTTACTAGAAGAGCAGGGTGTTGTAGATTACTTCCTACGAAGACTTGACCTTCCAATTGAGAGGCAGCCAAGAAAGATGCTGATGAAATGGAAGGAGATGGCTGACAGGTAAGTATCACAAATAGAAAGAATTTTGGTTACCCAGTCTTATGTCCCATAGGACTAGCATCACTAAAGTATTTTTGTAATTGTAATTATTGTAATGTATCTATATAAATCTCTTTAGCAGAAATTATTACACCATTGTTACTTTTTTCTTTGGAAAAAAATCTAGTAACCTTTTTTAATGGCCATTGCTCCCTCCCTCCCTCCCCCCAGGCAATTGGGGGGAAACTAGGTCTGAGGCAACTAGGAAGTGTTAACTGTCTGAGACCAGATTTGAACTCAAGGTCCTCCAAAATTAAGGGTTGGTGCTCTATCTACTGCACCAATTGCCCCCTGTTGCTCGTTTTATCCCCAGTGCTCATTCTTACAGTCACTTTACGTAATAAAATGATTCTGAGATCTTGTTTATAAAAGGAGCTAGTAACAAGACTTTGACTTTTTCCTGTATTTGGAGCCTTGGGATGTACTTGAAGAATTCATTCTTGACCTATTATCCTCTATGAGTTGCTTTTTCAGTACCAGTTAAGGGCTTATATTCATCCATTCAATCTGTGACATTTAAGGAATTTGCCATATGGATTACTGAGATGAAGGTCTTGCACATGGAACAAAGCAATGATTTCACAAAGGGATCAATAGAGCTTGAAGCCATAATTAAATGTTTCCCAACTCTGGGAAAGACTTAGACAAACTAAAATTTATTTGAAATGGGACATATCATTGGGAAAGTTAAGAAGAGATTATTTTTTGCAAAGAATTAAACCAGATCAAAGTTATCTGTTGATGAAAACCTATTCTGAATTTAATCTGATTTTATTTAAACATACACTCCGCTTGCTCATTTGATTTGAGAGAAGCTGAATAATAATTCTTTGAGATTTTAGGACCTTTGCTGAGATCAGCTAAAGTTTTATTTTCAATGTAAGAATGATTTTTAGGTTTTGGGAATTCACATTAGAATTCAGAGTGGTTTTTATTTGATCAGGCAGTGTTTCATGATGATCCCTGTCTCCTCTCCCACTCACCCCCCTCCCATTACTTCTCTGTAATCCTTCAAGTTGACCAGAGAGGTTTTTGGCTGAATTGTGTGTAGGGGGAATCAAAGGGAGAGGTTTTAGGGGGGAGGATAGGCAGTAACTATGGTAATGGTCCCTGTGACAACTTGGCAACTGTTGATAGTGAGCCTTAGTAAAAGAAACCCAGGGCAACTTTATGAAGCAGGGATTAGAACAACAACCTAGACTAAGCATTTTTCTGGGGTCCACTATTAACTAGTTAGAACTGCATTAGATTGAGAGGCTCTGGACCCAAGTATAATTCTTACTTCTGTTTATTACCTGTGTGACCTTCACCCAGTCACTGAAGTTTTCTGGGTTTTCTCATGTGAAACAAGATGGAGTAGGTGACCTGATATCCTTTACATTGCTAAATCCTACACCCTGTATAAAGGGTATAAAGCATGCTCTCCTTTTTATACCGCGCAATAAGAGTATAAACGAAGCCAGGGTACCATAGGCTTCATCTAATCAAATTCATTTTATGGTTGAGGAGTTGCTGGGGCTTCATTTGTCCCCTTTTCCTCTCACTGCCTCTGTTTAGATGGCACTAGAAACCATTACCAGCACTGAAAAGACATCTAAACACAGTTGTTACTGACAGCTATAGTGCAAACAGTTGGTACTGGAAGCTAAAACTAATGTCTGTCTTGGCAATCGGAGGCAGATGGTGCCATGTACCTTAAAGGTAGAAGTAGGCAGGATTTGGCCTGATCCTTGAGGCTTTGCTCAGCTGTGTTGGTTTTCTAAGACAGATGTCTTCTGCTTCATTGCTTTAACCTTTAGAGCTTCTCTCTGCCCCCTCATTTTACATTACCTCTGGACAGATTAAGTGATTTACTCAAGGTTACACAGCAGTGGCAGAGCTAGCATTCAAACTTGTCTTTTCACTCCAAGTTTGGTGATCTTTTTATTATTAGACTGCTTCTTGGAACCAAGGCTTTGTCTTTCATTAATTCCTAAACTTTGGCTTGATTGCTGAATGCTTATGTTAAGCTCCTGAGCCCCCTGATCTGGTTAGGTTCCCTGGGTTCGGAGCTTTGTGGCACTTGAATATCCTACTTATGTACCTGCTGGCTTTTTATTATCCAGTTTTGGAGACTGTACACTAAGAACCATCTTCCCCAATGGGCTCTGTAAGACAGCCAGGGAGTCCAGTAAGGGAGCTCTTATCATCCTGTCCTCCTTCATTACCCCAGTCATATTGGGTTAGAGATGTTTTCTCCCACCTTAGCATGGCATACAGAGCACCTCTTGTTTTAGAAAATACTCACTTTCTGCCTTTTCCTCTCACGTACTTGTTGGCTTTTGGACTTGCAGGTATGATCGTTTGCTGGAAACCTGCTCTATTGCTCTGGTTGGGAAATACACCAAGTTCTCAGACTCCTATGCCTCTGTCATTAAAGCCTTGGAGCATTCTGCCCTAGCCATCAACCACAAGCTGGAGATAAAGGTGGGTAAAGTGTTTGCAGGGTGGACATGGAGAGACTCATGGCTTGTAGTATTAAAATAGCTTCCTAATCAAGGGTTCATATTGAAAGTGTCTGAAAGTCACTGATTTAAAAGAGGAAAGGGACTTTAGAGATAATTTGGTCCTCAGTGTCCTGAGGACCAGTGTTCCATCTTTTTTGGGGGGATGAGGGGGCATTGCTTCCTTCTCTGAAAGCACTTTAGATTTCTGGTTGGCACTGGGCATCCATATTATGCAGCTGGTCATCTTCAGGAAACAGTGAAGAAGGAAGAGATGTGATTCTAGGGGGCAGGAAGTGTCAGGTGACCCGATGAAAATAGAGCAGGCCTGGGCTGGCAGAAAACACTGATGTGTTGCTGATATGCTCCTGATGTGGTACATCCCTCTCCCAACTGCTAGCTTCCTTCAGGTAGAGCTTGTTTCCCAAAAATCCACTTTTGCCATGTTGCCATAATGATTGTATTCCTCCTCCATCTCCCATCCAGAACCCATCATGAGGCAATAGTAGGTAAAATTTGTTAGGAGCCCAACCTTCCCAGCCAGGGCACCAGAAGACTTATGTCATGCCTGAACATGCTGGGGAGAATGAAATAATTTATTACCTAGCTTATCAACCCCAAAAGCAAAAATGGCTTCTCTGATTTTTCAATTGGGATTGAATTTTCCCATTTCTGTGTTGCAGTTCTCTAGCAGGTGCTAATTCTACTAATTCTGCTTCAACCCCTCTGCCATCCTCAGGTCTGGCATCTTCAGTTGCCTTTTGACATCTTGAACTGGATATCTGTCTAGTAGACCTCCAAATTAAACATATCCAAAACGGAACTTCTGTTCCCCTAAATCTCCTTGCCTCCTACCTTCTTAGTTACTATAATAGCATCCTCCCAGTCCCTTAGGCTCACAACCTAGGAACCATACTTGATGCTTCACTATCTCATCCCATATATCTGAGCTATTATCAAGACCTATGGATTTCATTTTGGCAACATTTAAATTCTCTCCCTCTTCTGAGGGAGGCTACCACCCTGGTGCCGGCCCTCATCTGTCACCTCACGCTTAGACTATGAGGCTTTCTGCCTCAGGTCTTTCCTCTGGATCATCCTCCATTCAGCTATTAAAGTGATCTTCCTGAAATGGAGCTCTGACCACATCATCCCTTCCTCCCCTCTCCCACTCACTAAACTCCAGTGATCTGCCAGATCAAATACAGAATGTTCTTTTTGAATTCAAAGTCCTTCATGACCTAATCTCCCTTTTCAGTCTTACACTTTCCACCACCCCCATACTTTCTAGTCCACTGACACTGGCCTCCCAGCCGTTCCTTAAGACCCTCCATCTCTCTGCTCCAAGCTTATTCTTTGCTATCCTCTATGCCTGGAATGCTCCTTCCTCTGCTTAGATAACCCATCTCTTGCTGGTTTCCTTTAAGTTGCAATTGAAATCCCCTTTTACAGGAAGCCTACCCCAGCCCTTTTAATTATTTGTTATCCTATACCTAGTTTGTACATATGTTGACTTGTTTTTCCCCCCATTAGTTTGATAACTACAGATGTTGTTTTTGCCTCTTTGTATCCCTAGTGCTTAAAGCACTACCTGACAATAGTAAGCTCTTTATGTTTGACTGCCTCGATTCCTTGGCCAGCTCCCATTATTTAATAATCTAATTCCTGCTGGCATAGGTTTGCAAGAGAGAATTTTTGATTGTGTTAGAAAGAAGATGGGAAAGAAAAGTCATGTCAAAGCCAAACAACTAGTTTCATATGTCTGCTTTTAAAAAAAATTTCCCCTTTTCTGGCTTTTTCCCTAGTACATCGATTCAGCTGACTTGGAGCCGAGTACTTTACAAGAGGAACCTGTTCGATATCATGAAGCTTGGCAGAAACTCTGTAGTGCCAAGTAAGGAATACTTTGTGCTTTGGGCTTTCAGAGGAGCAGGTCTCAGGAAATGCTTTATCAAAGCCTTCATGAATTGAAGATGGGGGGAAAGAAAGGCAGAGATATAATCTGCTTTCTGGCATCAGCAACACATTAAGACTAAGGAGTCTGACACAGAGTAACTTCACAGTATCATAGTAGTTACCATGCTGATCCAGAAATGAAATCAATTAAATATAGCTTTGCAAATCCTGGGCCTTTTTTGAAGAACCCCAGCAGGGTTCTTTTAGAGACTTGGTAGGTTAGAAGTGTGCCTATTTAATCCAAATGCCCCATTTTACAGAAGATGCCAAATGACTGGCTTGAAGTCACACAGCTTACTGCAAGGGGTAGAGCCCAGTCTCAAACCTATACTTCTGGCTATAAAGTCAATGGATGCCCTTTTTCACTTCTGCAGTTGACAATGTTTTTTAAAACCCCCAAAGCAAAAGATGCATCAATATTTTAGTGTCTCTATTGGGATTCCTAGAATATTAAGCCTATGGAAGGGAGATAAGCAAGGAGATGCTATCTGTGCATTTGCTTTATTTCACACAGTGGAGTGCTGGTTCCTGGGGGATTTGGTGTTCGAGGAACAGAAGGGAAAATTCAAGCCATCTCCTGGGCACGGAAACAGAAAAAGCCATTCTTAGGTAAGAGATTAGGTAAAATTATAATGTAGGACTTACCTGGAGCAGGGAAGGGGCTGAAGAGGTGCATATTGGGAGCCTATCAATAAAGCATGGGTGTTTACTACACAAGTGCCTCATTCCCATAACACAGATTCTAGGATTATAGGAGAAACTTCATTTCTGCTTGGGAGAAATCCAAACTGCCTTTTAGAATTGAATTTCTTAGCTTGGGACTTAGCTTCTTTTCTTGCCAAGGGAAAGGGTGTGGGTTTTAGGAGAGCTTGGGGAGAGGGAAATATCAATTGAGAGCTCCTTCCTCTTTCCCCCTCCCAAATAAATGCAGTTGTTTTACAGTGCTCAGGAGACCTAATGTATTACTTGTTCCTAAATTGAGATACAATTTGCCTCTAATTGCAAGGCTTCTTAGTGCATCGAGTTGTAGTAATTTTCAGCTTGATTAGTTGCAAATGGGAAGCTTAATGAAAGGAAAGAAACTTGAATTTCTAAAACCCTTTATGGTAAGAACACTACTTGTGTTCAATGAAGTTGAAGGTTCCACCTTTGACAGAAAGTTTTCCCTTGCATGCTCTCAAGGTCACGTGGGCCTATGATGCTTGTTTGACTCAGAAAATTGTGATGTTCAAAGAACTTCACAGGTAGCCCATTACTATGTGGTCTTTTCTCCTTTGTCCTATGAAAGGTGTGTGCTTAGGAATGCAGCTGGCAGTGGTTGAATTTTCACGAAGTGTTCTCGGTTGGCAAGGTATGGCCAGAAATCCATCTTGTTTCCCTTACAGTTCACTGAGATAGAGGCAGCCCATTGGCCTGACTTGGGTAACTTTGTGTTATTCCCTGGAGATTCTGGGCTCTGATGCTCACAATCAAGGACAGGGCTATCTGGAGTGAAACTCTTGTAATACTAGTAGCAAGAGTAATAGTTCCTATTTGGGGGACGTAGTGAATTACAAAGGCAACAACTCTGTCAGGTTAGAGAGACTATAAATGAGGAAGCAGCTTCTCCAAGTAACATAACTGGTAACTGGTGAAGCAGGGTCCTCTGGGCTCAGTCCCCATGGCTCTTTTCACAATACTTGGCTGCCTAAAAAGACACATCGGACACATTTGCTATCAAAGGTAGCTGCGGATACAAAAGACATGCACATAAAAAAGTTGCTCAAGAAACATTACCAAGCTGCTTTGGTTACAGATTTGAGAAAAAAAGATTGAAGTTAATCCTTTTTGTTTTTGTTCTTTCGTTAAAAATAGCTAACGTATATGTGATGCTTTATACACACACACACACACACACACACACACACACACACACACACACACACACAAACACATAATTTGGGGGTATACATTTTCACATCTATAAACATCTATCTACCTATTTAAATATAGTTTAATTTGGTCCTCATAACAATGCTTTGAGGTTGAATAGGCACTCTTATTTTCATTTGATAGATTAGGAAATAGAATCAGGGAGAATTATTCTGCTCATGCTGAGAGCAATGAAAAGTTCTAGCTATAATAGAATAAGATTACCAGGAACAGAATTTCTTGCAACTATATTTTCTTAAGAGGATGATTTTGGTTTTTACAGATGCCAATTCAACAGAATTTGACCCTAAGACAAGTCATCCTGTGGTAAGCCTCACATGTTGACCTTCTGAGACCCCTTTTTGACTGAGGTTCTTTTGTGAATGAATTGGGAAGCAAGCCCTTGTTCTCATCCCACCCGCTTTGGCTCTACTGAGGCCGAGATCTGTATCCCTGATCTGTTCACCATTATCCAAAAAAGCATAGGCATTTTTGGTAAAATAGTGGATAGCTAAAAATCTTCCAAATTTAATTTGACAACCAGTTTTAGTGGCCCGGCAAGTCTTTTCCCTCACTAACAGTGCCATAATGTCAAAGCAGCATTCTGTATGTGTTTAAGTTGCAAGAAGGAAAGGATGAATAGCCAACTTGTTGGCCACTTGTGTTCTCAAGGAGATGATGTGTTGCCTAATTTCCAGGTAATTGACATGCCAGAACACAATCCTGGACAAATGGGCGGTACCATGAGACTTGGCAAGAGGAGGACCCTCTTCCAAACGAAGAACTCAATCATGAGTAAGAAGAATTTCTCTTTTTGACCTGACCTTTCAGCTTGAGGCAAGCTGGGATAGAGCCAAGGGGCCTTCAGGCTGAAAAGATGCCTAAAACAGATCTGCCGCTATTGCTGATGGGTCTTGTTCTTGCTGAAACTTGGTTACTAAGAGAGTGGACTTACTTTTTGAAGCAGGAGATGGGGCAGAGCTATGGCCAGAAGCTTTATAGAGGCAGATTTTTGGTTCAATATAAAAACTTCCCTCACTACTACAGTGTATTCCAAAGTGAAATGGGATTCTTTCTGGAATTATCGAACATGAGATTAAACCACCACTTGATGTTTTTGAGAAGAGGTTACTTAATGCTTTGGATGACACATGGCCTATGGTTCTACCAAAATATGTCCTGCTTGCTATTTTCAGCCTAGAGAAGTAATACAGCCCCTTCTTGTGCTTAAATATCCAATTGTTGTGTCTTCATATTTGTACAGTTCAGGAAAGTGACAGATACCACTGAAAGATGCGTGGTCACTGTGAACATACCTGCCTAGCTCAGCTTCTTTCAAGGACAGATGAATAAATGGGCATATCCCACCTAATATTACTGGGTTCTCTGTTGGTAAAACAGTTTTAATATGACATGATGCTTTGACATGGAGTGGATACCTGTGTACTGACCTCGGGGGCATTCTCCCAAAGTGAGATATTTGCCCTGTCAGTAGCCTGAAGATGGCAGAAGTCATAAAGTCTTGGGACTGGACCCTAGAAGGAAAATGTGTATTTATGGAGACCTAGATGTTGAAAGAGGGAAGGGGTTGTTGACTCTGGGAATTGAGGCTCATACAGGAGTGTGAGAAACTATAGCCTGTACTGTTTCCTTTCTAGGAAAGCTGTATGGGGATCCTGATTACTTGGAGGAAAGACACCGGCACAGGTTTGAGGTACGCATCGGGGCTTCTGCAGCCTCCTTTCTGTCTTCCTAGAAGCACCATGTCATTGAAGGAGCGTTCTGTACCCTCAGGTGAATCCAGTCTTAAAGAAGTGTTTGGAAGAACAAGGCTTGAAGTTTGTGGGCCAAGATGTTGAAGGAGAACGAATGGAGATTGTGGAGCTGGAGGGTAAGGACTTGGATAGTTGGATTAATTGCAAGTTCTTAAGTTCTCGTATTTGACAATTTTTTAAAATCTGGAGTTTTTTTTTAACCATAAAACTTTTTTTTGTGTAGGGAGCTCCAAATAACAGTTCCTTTAACCAGCGCAATCTGGTACCTTCTCTATAATAGGTACCTGTCAAAAGAAACAACTGGAACCTAAGCTAAGGCTTTGAGACTCCTAGGTTGGATCTGTTTACTAGACTCCCTGCTGCACATATAAACTAACCAAAAACAAAATTAATCACATATAAAAATAAGAAAAATAAGAAAAATGTATAGACTCCTCAGCATTTAATAGGGTAGACCTAAAGACCAAGAGAGTTAGTACAACAAGCAGAAATGTTCTGCTCTGGTAGTTCTTTCAATATTTCAACCTTTAGCCTTAGAAAGGGCAAGAAAGAAGAAAAGAGAATTCTGGAGGAGGTTAGAAGCAGTGATGTTGGTAAATCCCTGTGTTTGTTTTACTTCTTCAGAATAGTATAAAAGTCATTTTGGAAAGTACAGTATTTCCAAGTACAGTATTTCCAAGTTCCAAGTTGAAGTTTTTTTTTCTTTTTTTTTGGGGGGGGGGGTCTGACATTTTATTTCCCTTTCCCTAGATTTGAGATCTGTATTATTCCATTTTCAAAAACGTGTTTCTTTCACACATAAGGCACTGTACTCTGAACTGAGGTCTCCACACAATCAAATTAGAGTTAAAAGACTTGTAAAATATGTACAATATTACACATGGGGCAGAATATGACCTGAAAGTGTTATAAAGGAGCCTAATGCAGGAAAGAAGACTTTCTGTTTAGGAGAGAGTAGCTTTGAAGGAAAAGAGTGAGTTTAATATCGATGAGGAAAGGATGATTTCAGGCCCTTAGTAAGGCATGGGTAGGTCAGCATTGGATGATGGAACAAGATTGAACCAGTTTGGCTGAAATGGTAAAAGTAGAGGGAAGGGATGCTCACTCATTTTTTGTGCCTAATTCTTTATAACCCCACTTGGGGTTTTCTTGGCAAGATAATGGGATAGTATCTTATTTGATCTTATCCTGCAAGGTGGGTGCTATTATCCATATTTTATATTTGAATAAACTGCTTTCAGGCAAGTGACTTTGCTATAATCATTTAGCTACTAAGTATCTGAGGTTAGATTTAAACTTGGGTCTCCTGACTCTAGCCCTGGCATTCTATCTAATGTATAATGAACCTTTTTTTTTTTTTGTTCTTTTTCCTTTTTTCTTTTTTTTTTTTTCCCCTGAGGCTGGGGTTAAGTGACTTGCCCAGGGTCACACAGCTAGGAAGTGTTAAGTGTCTGAGGTCAGATTTGAACTTGGGTCCTCCTGAATTCAAGGCTGGTGCTCTATCCACTGAGCCACCTAGCTGCCCTTACAATGAATCTTAATTGTATACTGGTTCTACATTTCATTGACGAGTAGAAAAAAATAAAGTTGGGAAAAATCATTTGGAAGAGTTGTGGAGGACTTTAAATGTCAGGATAATGAATTTGTGGATTGAGGTGCTTTTTTTCTATGTATTATCTTTAGTGTTTCATTTTCTTTTCATCTTTTTTTGGTGAGGGGCAACACTATTGCCACTTCCCCCCAAATAAAAAGGGGTAAATACAATTCTTAACAACTATAGTCAAACAAAACACATCTATACATTTGCCATGTCCAAGATATTTTCTTGTTCTATACCTTAGGTCCATAAGCATCCTTTAAAGTGAGTGATCCTTCATCCTTCAACTTATAGTTAGTGTATTGATCCAAATTCTCAAGTGCTTCCATCTTATTGTTCTTTAAGGTATCATTACTGTATAAATTGTTCTTCTAGTTCTTCTATTTCATTCTGCATCAGTTCATACAGGTCTCCTTTGGAGGATTATTGAGGGTGGGTTGGAATGGGGAGAGATTAGAATCACATATCAGTTAGGAGGCATTTTATGACAGCCCAGGTTTTCACCTGGTGAATATGATAGCACAAGTGGTAGAAGGCAAGAGAACACATACATGTAAGAATGGAAATAGAATCGGTAAATTTGGCAATTACACAAATATTCATAATATATGTTTTCAATTTGTTTTTCAGATCATCCATTTTTTGTTGGTGTTCAGTATCATCCTGAGTTCTTGTCCAGACCGATCAAGCCATCTCCTCCTTACTTTGGCCTCCTGTTGGCCTCAGCTGGAAGGCTCACTCACTATCTCCAGAAAGGCTGCAGACTCTCTCCCAGGTGCCAAATCTTCCTTGCTCATCTTTGGTGTCTTATAGTTGATTGTTGATAAGTTTAGAAGGCAACCAGAGGGAACACGTGAGTTTTCATGTGGCCTTTTTTCCATGAATACCTTTCTAATTATATAGATTTGTCCTCTATGATCTGGATGTTTTTCTTAATCAAGTTTAGTTTTTCCTTGTTGAAGCACTTTTCACTTTGACTCATGACCCTTGGTTGTCTTTCCTGTATGCCACAGTTTTGGGGACATAGTGTCCCAGCTGTATGAAGCAAGTAGGTATTAGTGTCCTGGTCTCCATATCTGTGAAGGATTTATTGCTCTAAGGAGCCTAAAAATAAAACTCTTTATGAATTCCTCTTCATCTTTACAGAAGGCCTAGAAAGGATATGACTTGACTGCGGTTTCATAGCTAAGTGGCAAAGACAAAGCTTGAATTTCCTGTTGGGCAACAACAACGTAGCTGTAGTTTTTTGGGTCGTACAGGTCACACATAAGTCATGTCTTAACCTGATACTATTCTTGCCCCCATATTTAAAAGGCAAGTACCTTAGGAGACAAAACTAAGGATATAGGAAGAGGTCTGTACTGAGATCTGTACTAGGGTATGGGTCTGGAACAGATGGAGACCATGAATAAATGAAGTAAGGTATGGCCTTTACAAGAGATCTTTAATAGAATTTCTGGATTCTGCAGGGATACCTACAGTGACCGGAGTGGGAGCAGCTCCCCTGACTCTGAAATCACCGAATTGAAGTTCCCATCAATAAATCATGACTGATGCCTGGGTAATGTCTCTTTAACACTGTTGGTTTGCTCACTTGGGTTTGTGACACGATGCATAGGACAGTATTGAGCATCGCCTGGGTGGGAAGGCCATGTTTCTGGCTCTAGGGATGATGATCTGTTATTACTACATCTTTTCCAGTAGAGAAATTAGGAAGGCATTGAGAATTAGGACATGTGACTCAGTTGATACATGTCTGATTAAGACATAGGATTAGGAACTAACTCAATTACTTTTTTTTTTTTTTTTGGCTGAGGCAAGTGAGGTTAAGTGACTTTCCCAGGGTCACACAACTAGGAAGTATTAAGTGTCAGAGCCAGATTTGAACTCAGGTTCTCCTGACTTCAGTCTGCTGCTCTATCCACTGCGCCACCTAGCTACCCCTCAGTTGCTTCTTTCTATCCCTTCTGAATGATCAACAGGGCATAAAAACTTGCTCTGATGGTATGAGGCATTTTCTTGTTGACTTGTCAATATAGGGACAGGTGGTAATGGTTCCCAAGCCTACCTGTCTCTCACAGTAGCCCTGTGAAAAAGTTAATTACAAGTATTATCATCTCATTTCACAGATTGAGGACACTTTGCTTAAAATCACATAGCTGGGAAGGGGCAAGCCTGGATTTGAACCAGGCTGCATGAGTTGGCTAATGTAAACTGTGATCCAGGGCTATAATGTGTTGACTCCAGTCTAGGGGATTGGATTCTCAAAGCCTTACTCTCTTAACACAAGTATCTTTTACTCTCCCAAGGCTTTCTAGTGGATATAGAATTGACCTAATAATTATCTGACATCCTTGGAAGGAAGGATCTCACAGAGGCCTTCAAGTGACTGTTCCCTTCTTTTGACTGCTGAGTTCATGACATTTGATCAGTCTAAAAAATGGGCCAACAGCAGATCTGAAGGAGACTTTGAATCCATCACCTCCTTATCCCATTTTTTATATTTGTTGGGTTTTAAGCTATTAAAGCTCTGGCTTTGTGTAGGATATAAGCATCTAAGCATCTTTTAATGTTTAAGTTGGATGGCCAGGGAGGCCATCAGTGGTTAATAAAAAGTGCTGGACCTGAGGTGTGGGCATCTGGGAACCTCATTCATGCTTTGGAGGAGTAACCAGCAATCCTGTGTGTATGGGTTAGAGTGGAGGGTAACATTTGGTGATACCAATTATACAAAGGGAATCTTGATTTAAAATTGTGACTCCTAGCCAGAGGTGAGTAGGTTTTCTTTTTTTTTTTTTTTTTTTTTTTGGCTGAGGTTAAGTGACTGTCAGATTTGAACTTGGGTCCTCCTGACTTTAGGGCTGGTGCTCTAACCACTGCACCAATTAGCTGCCCCTAGTAGGTTTTATTTCTGCCTGAGCTGTTTCAGATTTTCAGTGTGGTGGGTGGAGTGTGTATTCACTGCTGGCTTAACTTTTCTAAATGTTTGAATTCTGGCACCTTCTGCTTTGCTTTGCCTATAATTAACTGAGATACAAGGATAGATACTTGGCTGTCTAGAAGATTGATGCCTCAATTAGTGAAATTAGATGAAATTAAAAGTTGATAAAAATCATAGAATGTTAAGAGGTGGAAGAGAAACTTGGAGAATATTTCACTTAATCTCATTATACAGGAAAGGAAACTAATTGATAGAGCTTGGTCAGAAGAGAACTTTTCCCATGATAGATATGGTTTAAACTGAGTACTCTTTCCCTGGACTACCTTGCTTCAATCAGAGGGACACACTTCAGCAGACAGAAATGGAACCAGTTCATGTGACAGGAATAGATGGCGCTCCTGACCAAGCTCTATCAATTAGAGGCTGTTTGTATGACAACAAAGAAATAAGGGTAGGATATGAATCTACCTTGGAGACTTGAAGTGGTTTCAGAACAAATAGACTGTCTTCTGGGGAGGAGGAGCATAACAACTTAAAGCTCTCTGACAAAAAGATAACTTTTGTTAAGAAGTGAGCTTCTTTCCCTTAAAGTTCCAGCAGCAGCTAGATGACTTTCTGTCAGGGATGCTCTGCTGAAGAGTTTTAGACTAGTTCCCAGAGTTCTCTACACTCCTTCTCTGAACATTGTAAATGCGGTCTTTCCTGAACTAGATCCTGAATTCAGATTTGTTGCTAATAGTGTTGGGGGCAGGAGCGGGGTAAGAGGAGGTATGGCCTCTGCCATGCTAGAGGTTATCCCTCACTATCCCACTACTCCCCGTCTAGATCATCTCCCAAAATGACTAACATATCTTTTTCTCTTTGTCCAGAAACAACTCTGCCACGAGATCCATTGGATTTGGATGGAATTCAAAGTCTTGAATTCACTCTCAACATTTATGTTTTTTAATTAAAATTATTTTATTATGGGGGAAAAAAAAAACAATTCCCAAACTTTGTCAGTTATTGCATGTCCCATCATGTAGACTTGGATGTTCCCCTCCTCCCCCTTCTGTAATACACTGCCTATTCCTAGGCCCTGTTTAGTATGTTGGGGCGCCTAGGGAGAAAACAGAAGGAAAGCTTTAGAGGCAGTGGGTGGCAAGGATGGCTTAGTCTTTTGCTTGAAAAAGTTCTATTTCTTTCTCCTCCTGCCACTGGTGGAGAAGCTGATAGCATGCCCAGCCCTCTGATCTCCAGATTGCATGGGCCCCAGGGCTTTTTGAAAGCTATATTTTATGATATGTAGTTCAGATGACTTGAGACTGTCTCATGCCACCAAGGGAGGAGAAATCCAAGGAAGAATTGTGATCTGCTGTGAGCTAGGAAGGGGATTAGCCCCACCTGGGCTTAATGTACTTGGTATGAAATCATGTGAAATGCCATTAACCCTAAAGCTTGGGCTGCCTGTTCCAACCTACCTCTAAGACCAGGGGAGTCCCTCCTTGCATCAAGGGGTGGCTTTTAAAAGGAACACAGAACTGCCTCTCAAGCCCTTGGAGGAGGGTGACAAGCTTTGCCTTTTTTAAAAACAATGTTGGGGGGAGCTCTTCCTAAATGGTGTTAATGCAAGTATGAGATGCTATTTTCTTATGTGCTGTAACTAGGGATGGAGTTGCCTTCCCATAATCCTCTAGCCAGACTTCATGTATTTTGTCAATGGAATAAAAAGAAAATTACCCAGGTCTTGTCTTGTATCTTCAATGATTGATTGCCTTTTTCTTCCACCTAACAAAAATGTCTACGCATTACCATATAGGCCAAAATGTATCTATATTGGTTGTCTATAGACATGACAGGGGCTTCTGATACTGAACTGACATCATATGAGCAGATGACTATATGTGGCTGACCTCCTTCCCAGAACAGTGTTGACACTTGGAAGCTTAGTCCCACTGGGAAGAACAGTAACGGAAAATTGAAAAAAAGACAAAACGGCTTAAAAACTCAAGAATTTAATAATAAGCTCCTGCTGGAGTAAACATTATTTCCCAGCACATACATACACATATATAAAATATGCAATAATAGATGGAGTGGAGAGGGAGGAGTCAGGAAAGCCTTGGGAGAGGCAGCACTATTGCCAAGGTCTGAGGGAGGGAAACCAAGTGGTCAAGGTGTTCACAGAAGGCAAAGAGAAGAGAAAGGAGACAAAATGACAACATTTGTGAGAACTGGCAGGAAGAGTAGAATGGAGAAGGCTGGAAAGAAGTTGCAGCTAGATTATGAAGGGCTCTAAATGTAAAAGGAACAGGGAGTAATTGAGTAGGACAGTGACATGTTTAGATCAAGTCTTCAGGCGGACTTAGATGCTTCCCTTGCCAGATGCCTTGGAGGATCTCATGTGGGAGTATAAGTTGGGCTTGAGAAATTCGAAGTTAACGGAACCTAGGCTGTCCCATAATGAGTCACTAGCTAAGAGGGATTTCAGGAGTCATTAGATCCAACCTCATTTTAAAGATGAAACTTGGGCCCAGGAAGGTCATGACTTGTCCCAGGATACACCAGTAGCATTTGTCAAAATTGATTTGAATCTAGTCCTGACTTCTACCCCTCTTTTCATTGGACTATCCAGCCTATGACATTCCCCATATAATTTCTAGTCCAGACAGCCATCTTTAGAGCAGATGATTTGATCTTAATCTTTGGGAAGCAGATGTACACTCAATTCCATTTTTTGCTTTGTGAGGCAATTGGGGTTAAGTGACTTGCCCAGGGTCACACAGCTAGGAAGCGTTAAGTGTCTGAGGGTCACATCTGAATTCATGTCGTTCTGACTTCAGGGTTGGTGCCTTACCCACTGCGCCACCCAGCTGCCCCTCCCACCCCAATTCTTTACTGTATAGCATCACTCCTCTACCTCCCTCCCCACTCCTGGTGTTTAGTTAACTCCTGCATATGTGCCTTGAATCTCATCCCTTCCCATTCCAAGGACCTTGCCCCAGTATCTCGTGCATCTTAAATTCTTTGCCACTGATACTTTCTCATGTACCTCCAAATGCACTGGAGCTTCCCCATTCTGGAAAGATCTTCCCTTGAATATCCTATCCAGCTACTACCCTTTCTCCATGACTAAATGTGAAAAGTTTCCTATCCAGGACTCTTAATAGCAGCTAGTTAATACAGTGCATAAGGTTCTGGCCTAGACTGAGTTCAAATCCAGCCTCAGATACTTACTAGCTAATCCTAGGCAAGTAACAATCCAGTTTCCTCAACTATAAAATAAGCTGGAGAAGAAAATGGCAGACTTGTACCTTTGCCAAGGAAACCCAAAATGGGGTCAGAGATAATCATGATTGAAATATATTGAACAAATTCTTAGTTCCTATTTTTTTTTTTAACCCTTTACCAAGGTGGCTTCCACCCTCACTGCTCTATTGAAACTTCAAAGATCTCTAGAGACGACATTCCGAACAGTCAAACAGTCATTTTTATTCCTCATTCTCCCAATCTTCCCATTGGAAAGATTGGCCATCTTCCCACAAATGCTTTTCTCCCTTGCCTTCAAAGAAAACTATACTCCCATCCCTCCATTTGTGACCATTTCTTCCCTCCACCCCCACCCCCCAGCTGACTTCTTGTAAACCTCCTAATGGGTGCTCCTTAAAGATCTGACCTTGGCAGTTTCATTCCTGGTCTTCAGCTACCATTTCTGCACACCCTCCATCTATTACACTGAGTCCTTTCTTCTAAACTTCAGACCTGCATTTATTTCTATTTGCTTTTAGGACAATCCTGCCTAGATGCCAGCATCTCATGTCCAACACTGAGCTCACCTTTTCCCCAAAACTTGTTCTCTTGTGGAGCCTCTTAATGCAGTTTTCTATTTAAACTCTGTCTCTTCTACCCCACCTCCTGAGCTCCCACCTCTGCTATATGAATTTTGTAGCATTCCCTTCCCATTTCTGCCTTAGTACAAGGCTCCATATTGCCACTGATGTGAACTATTACAATAACACACTGTGTAAGTAGGGGTTTTTTTTGCCTCCACTCTGTCCTGTGTTCTGTCACAATAATTTTTCTGACATGTCTTAATGTCATTCCTTGGCTCAAAAGTCTTTCATGGTTGCTCGCTATGAAATTCAAACTTTTCTGACATTCAGAGCCCTCCAGAATCTGGAGTGCTCCTACCTTTCTAGCTCATATTCCTCTCTTTTCTACCCTCTACCCCTTCAGTTAACCCGGATCACTCACTTCCCCTTCAGTGTGCCCCATACCTCACTAGACTGTCCATCAGGGATAGTCTTCCACCTCAGACTCCATTTAACTTTGTGCCTCTCTTTATTTAGGTAATATTTTGTGCTGCTATCCCCCACCCCTCCCCTCCCACCAGCCTATGAGGTCCATGAGAACAGTATCATCTCTAAATTTCGCAGAGTTGTGAGCTAAGTTCCTTTGCAATGGAGACTCAGGGCAAATGTTTGTCAGACAGGACTGATACCTGGGTAACTTAGAGCTTGGTTTAAAGGATATCACTGAGGATGGTTTGAGTTCAGAAGGGACAATTATACCTGAAACCATCTTCCTTGGGAGTCTGGACCATCCCAGGACCACCTTGCCTTTTCTCGTGCTTAGAAGGGACCTAGTGGCTGAGCCCCGAGTGCGCCCTGCAGTCCTGGATCTAGGACTATCGGCTGCCAGTGAAATCACAACTATTGCTGGCCCAGATATGACTGACTTTATTAAAGAGCTTTGCAAAGAACAATTCCCAGCAGGCCTGTGTAGGGAGCAGGTTAAAGATGGCTATCGCATGAGAACATAAGTGCTTCATGGACAAACCTATGCTTGCTTGCTAGCTTCCTAGCTTCCTCCCTCAGGGGGCTCCGGGATCCCGATGTTGTTGCTTGAAGATGAAGGAAAATTGACAGGCAGTGCCAGCTTTCTCAGAGCTGAGGCTGGGAGAAGTTTCCCCTGAAGTGGAGGATTGATAATGAGTCATTTTAAAACTGATTTTTCCATGCCCCCCACCTGTGCCTGCCCGGGATAGCACTTCACCAGCATTGGTTTCAAACAGCTGAGAACCATCGGGGAGGGGCCAGTGGGGGAGCCTGCCTAAGGGCTGCCCCCGAGGGTCCTGAGCATGAGTTCGAGCACAAGGAGAAAGTGCGCTTTTGGAAGAGATGCAAGATCCGGTTTGTGGTGCCCCGGCCTCTGGGGTGTGGCTTGCAAGGCCTGTCACATGATGCAGCAGATGCAGGAGGAGGGCTGCTGGCACAGCTGTTGGCACAGGCCCCGATTCAGCTCTTCCTGGAGATGCTCCTTCTCCATGGTCAAGGCACTGACCCTTTTTTGCAGCTTGTTCAGCTCTGCGATCCATTTCTGAGGATATACAAGTCAGTTAGGGGCGGGCAGCCAGGGGGCCCATGTGCCTACCGAGCTCTTCACTGCCACTGCCAGCCTGCTAGCTCTAGCTGGGAGGGGCTGCTTTCTCTTCTGGCCTGGACTGCTGGGAAGGCTCCTACCTGTTCTGCCTCCACCTCTCCTTTCTTCCCCTGCCATCCTTCATAGGCTGCGCTCCTCACTACACCACTACTCATGACCCACTTGCTCTAGGTCACTCTTCTCAAGAGCTCTCAGAGGCTCTCTACTGCCTACAGAGTCAGGCAGACACTGCTGATCTTGGCACTCCGGGCTCTGCACCAGCTCCTTCCGAGCTTTGTAGGCAACCTTACTTTACAAACCCCTTCACAGCTGGCCGTGCGCTCCACTCAGAATGGCCTGACTCCATTTTCTGTCCTCGTCCTGCTCTCCTCCCTAGTGTGTCCCTGCCATCCCCCCCCTTCTAGAATGATCCCCCCCCACTGTTCTGGCCACTCCTTTCTACCCCCGCCCAACTTCTACCTTGTGAAGTCCATCCTTTCAAGTATTAAGTGCTCCAACCTATCTTCTACTGGAACCTCATGTGACAAACTGACAGACTCGGGGCCACTGAGAGAGAAGGGACTTGTTCAAGGTCACCAGCCCCCCACAAGCCCTGCCGGCCGGGCCTCCTGAGGCCCGGGCCAGAATTTTCTTCACTCCCTAACCCTGTGTAGGCCTCAAGCTGAAGCCTCAGCTCCCAAGTGACACGCTGCCCACAGCAGACTTGGCTACCCTTACGGATCCAAGACCTTGCTCCGCAGCGACTCCCTCCTCCAGGAGGGCTTCCCTGACATTGTGGGGAGAACCACCTTCTCCCTCGGAGCGCGTACAGTCCTTGGCTCGCGCCTCCGTGGAGCAGTTTGCCCATGTTGCGCGTTAAGAATTACTGGTGGGTGGAGGTGATGTCACAGCCGTGCCGTCAGGTCCTAGCTGCACGCAGAGAGGACGGCAGGAATGTTGAATGAATGTCTAGGCTAACATGGCCGTGGCGGGGGAGGGGCCCAGGGGCTGGAGAGGGAACCATTTGTGGTGTCCTCTATGGGAAGTGGGAGTCACCGGGCCTAGGCTTGAATCTATGTGACCTTGGATAAATCCCTTCTCTCGGGGCCTCAGTTTCTTCATCTGTAAAATGAGGCGTTTGGCCTAAGGTCCCATCTAGCTCTAAGGCCTTACGATTCTAGGATGATCCTGTCACCTCTGCTCAGGGCCAGGCCGCCAGTTACCTGCCTGCACCACTCCTGAATGGCACTGCCAGAGAGCGGGCCCTGGATGCTGCCATCCCGTCGCAGGAACACTTCTCCCAGGTCTGTCTCGTAGAGGAGCGGCTCCGAGCGGGCCTTGGGCCTGTGCACCGTGAGGCGGATCACCTTGAGCAGGTTGTTTTTGCTGCCCCCCGCCTTTATCACAGGAACGAAGGAGAGCGTGTAGGCCTCGGGAAACACCTGGGGCTTGAACCCCTGCAGGATGGAGTCCACCAGCAGCCGCACGCGGTCCTCCTCCTGGTGGTCGCAGTGGATGCCGCGCACTTGCCCGCTGTCCTCGACGCCCACAAAGAGGCTGCCCCCCTCGCTGTTGAGGAAGGCGCAGACGTAGCGGCGGACATGATGCTTCAGAGCCAGATTCAGGTATTCGCCGCCCCCGCGTTTGAACTCCATGTTGCGCGTCTCGTTGCCTAGGAAGGCACCATGGAAGAGCTTCTCCTGCCCCACGATCTCTTGGTGCACAATGGCACTGTCTGAGCGAGCGGCCCAGGGCAAGCTGGGGGAGTGGGGCCGGAGGGCCTTGGAAGGTGGAGTGGAGGCCGTGGGGGCAGAAGGCCAGTCTGCCGAGAGCCCAGCGCTGGGCCGGGCTGGGACTGGTCGGGAGGCCTGGTTGTGGCTGTGGTCGTAAGAGTCACAGTTGTGGGTGCTGTCATCATCTGTGGGCTGGAAGCTCTGGAGGGACAGGAGGGGAAGGAGGCCTGGGGAACAAGCAGGGAGTTCCCATTCTCCAGAGCATGCAGGGAGGGGTTTAGCTGCCAGAAATATCCTCTGGGATAAGGCTTATTCCTCCCCCTCTTTACATTCTGGCTGGGAAGGAATAAACTAGAGAGGCTTCTGATCACCAGCCAGGCCTGTTTCTTGAAGGGCGAACAGGGACAGTTCCACCATTAGAATTTCCCTGGGAAGGGTCTCCAAGGGAGGGAGGGGGGGGTCCAGTTTATGCAACCTGGGATCTGTAGTGGTGTGGACTGGGAGTCAGGATGGGAGGTGGGGGGGGGAATTTTTACAGAATCTCAAGCTTTGGACCAGTCTAAGTTAAGGTCTTAGAGAAATTAGGCTAGTGTGCCTCCTCACAAGGGAAGTGGCATGAATGGGAGTACTTAGATCCCATATAAAGTGGACCTTATCTCTTTTCTTGGGTTCCCTTATACCTCCCAGAAAGGATAAAAGAATGAAAGGACACAAATGGGACTTCTTGGGGACCTAAATGGTGAAACTAACTATCTTCTGAGGCAGCCCACCCACTGGGATAGCTCTATTAAAAAGTTTTTTCTTCCATCAAGCCTAAATTTACTTTATAGCAACTTCCATCCAATTGAATTGACTCTTAAAATTCCCTTCAGATCTGGGCCATAGCTTTCCCCCATGTGGGATAAGATCGTATCAGCCAGCCAGGATGATCTTCTTGGTTACAAATGACAATCCCACATCTGTGGAATGAGCACAAACCCCTATGATGCTGGAATTCTGCAATCTCAGGTCATCCATTCCTTCTTCCAGCTAAAGAAGGAATTCTCCCTAAAGTGTCCCTGATGACTCCGAGTGGTCTTTTTAGGCTGTTTAAAGCTCTCTGGTATGGGCGACTTTCTATATCGCAAGGAGTTCCTTTCTGTCTTTAGGCATCCTAGCACTGATCAAAGGTGGAAGAGCACAAGAGATGAAGCAAATGTGTATCTCAGTCTGGGCTCAAGAAGCTCCTAAGTATGTGTGCCAGTATGTTGAGGTTGCTTACTGATGATGGGATCCTCACCTTCTGAGGACCAAAAAGAAATGAGTTTGAATTCCATCTCAAAGCCCTGTATGATCATAGACAAGGCATTTACAACTCTCCGAACTCTAGCTTCCTCAGCATTTTTGGGGCATCTCATAGTTTTGTTTTGATGGTCAGATGGGAGGATTCACACTGAGTGGTTTTTTATCTTAAAGCACTATGGAAAATTTGGCAGTCACTGTAATCATTTAGGCTTGATCTAAAGAAAAATCTAACTCTGAGCCAACTCAAAATAGAATGAATGGGCTGCTCCAGGAGACAATGGGATCTTTCCTCATAGAGGTCTCAAAAAAACAAACCAAAAACCGGCCTGGATGACCATTTGCTGGAGTTATAATTTTTGTCAGTTATAGAATAGACTGGATAGCTTCTCTTCCAACTTCCTGTTGTTCCTAGACTGTTTTAGAGATGGGGGCTCTCCTATATCTTGGTTTCAAGTGGTCAGTGACCACCGGATGAGTAGCAAATTGCTAATGCCTGCTCTTGGATCAGGCTTTCTGAGTCCCCCTCATGGCACCAGCAACACTCATAGGTCACCACCCCATCTCCCCTACTGATTCCCGAATGCTCTTAGGTGCTAATAAGAACTACCTCTAATCCCTCTGTTATTAAGAGCATATGCTTCAGCCTCTCATGCCAATGAGGCCTATGAGAAAGTGCCAAAGCTGAATCCTCCAGACCTAGAAACTTTTAAAGGACAGAATTGGGAAATACTAGAAGTTAGCAGTTGATGTATCCCCTTATCAAGCGCTGACCTAAAAAGGATGAGAGTGGGCAGAAGTTGCTGAAGTGAAAAGTGAGGTATGATATAAGGAAGAACCTTCAAACAAAGCTTTGGGCTTTGGGAGTGGGCTAGCTTTGGAAGGCAGTGGGTATCCCCATTGAGCTGGTGCTGGATGACTGCTTATCAGGAATACTATGAGGGATTCTTCTCCAGATGTGGTTGGAACTAGAGGGTCTGTGAGGACTTTTTTCAATTCTGAGATGTAGTTTTATGAAGTTTTTCCTTACATTAAGCCAAAATCTGTTTTCTGTACTTTATACTCATTGCTTCTAGGTCATCCCGCTGGGACCGAGAAGGACAAGCCTAATCCTTCTTTTATATGAGAGCCATCCAACTATTTGAACTCTTCTATTGTTTCCTGGCATCCTTCCTGCCCAAGAGCTGCTTGAGCTATTCCCTATTACTGAGAAGTTTTCCTCGAAAAGATTCCTTCCTGTCTTCCTTATTGTCCACTGTGCCCTCCTCCCCGGATGACCTTGTTCTCCCTTTTTTCCATTTCATGGCTGAATCTTCCTGTCCCTTCCCCTCACTTGCACCTGGCCCAATATGGTTTCTCTGTTTTTAGGATACTAACAAGTTGGGATCAAAATGCACACATAACCTGGACTCTGAAAGCTCAGTTACTTAGAACAGGGCAGGAGACTTCCTTCCTCTCTACCACCCATCTACATTCCTCTTTCTTTAGAGATGGGGTAACTAGGAATAGACCAAGATGAGAGCCTGAGGGAGGCAAGAAATGGTTGCCTTTACTCCTGTTATCAGACAGCCAGGTAAGATAGGATAGGGGTGTCCACTCTGGGAACGTGGGCCTTCTGATTCCACAATATTCCCCGCTATAGAAGAAAAATTTTTCCTGAAGCTAGCCTCATGCCTCAACAAGGCCCCAAGTCTTTGTCAAAATCCCTATCTCCATTTACAGAACTTCCATTTTTCCACAGCACTCATGGGCTACAAGCTGCATCCTGGAGGACCTTCCAGATGCCAGTACACATAGCTGCAGGTTGAGCTCATGCTTTCTCCCCCCCCTTCTCCAACATCCCGCTATGGCCCCGCCCTGCCCATCCTACCTCTCTGCTGAAGAGGATCCGTGGGCCCTCGCTCACTGCCAGCATCTTGCCCCTTGCCACGAGGTCCTTCAGAAGCACGTGCTCCTCGGCAGCTTGCTGTAGCTGCTGGGCCACAGTACTGGAAGCTATCGAGGTGGGCACCTGTATCAGGGCATGGGCACGACGATGCTTCTTTACCACCCTGATGGCCTCCCTCTCCAGTGGCAAGTGCAGACGCTCAAACATATCCCGCAGCAGACAGGAGAGTACCGCCCCTGAGAATTGTGGGTTCAAGTGATTTACATACAGGGTGTGCAAAGGTGGGGGCATCTTGGAGAGGGGGCCCTCAGGAGGTGGCTCTTCTGGTGGGGGCTGCACATGTAGGGGCTCCCCTGAGGGTCTTCCTTCAAGGGACTCTTTTGAGATTGATTCTTCTGCCAGCACCTTCAAGGAAGGTTCTCCCTTTGAGTTCCTGAAGGGAGATTCCCCAATGGGATTTTCTGTTAACATCTCATCTAGAGCTGTCCCTGCTATAGGTATCTCTTTGAGGGACTCCCAGGAGAGAGTATCTGATAGGGTTTCTACTGCTGAAATCTCTAGTTGCTGTGTTTCTCTGGGAATTTTTGAGGGAGTTTCTTTGGGTATCTCCTCTAGGGGTTCCTCTGTGTAGGTCTTTTCCATGAGTATTTTCATAAAGGACTCCCAAGAGTCAGTTCTGGTCTCTTCTGTTTGAGTCTGTATTTGGGATGTATCTGTGGGAGTCTCTTTGGAGGTGGCCTCCCCTATTGAAGTTGGTCTCCAGAGTGTTTCTTTGGGGATCAGACCCTGAGGTGTTTCCATAAGGGTCTCTTTTGGGGAGGGCTTTGTGGAGCTCATCTCCAAGGGTGATTTTTGGTTCTGGAGAATGCCCACTAGTTCCTCTCCTACAGTCACCTTCTTCATTCCCCAGTCCTCCTACCCTTAAGGACTGTGCTCTGTGCCTCTGGGTCTCAAGGATTCAGAGATGACTGAAATAGACGAGCAGCTGGGCCCTGGACTGGGACCAGCAGGACAGGGAAGCTTTCTGGGGGAAGCCCACACACTTTCCAGGGACGGTGAGGCTGCCAAGTGACAGGTTGGAAGGAGCAAGGATGGGCCCCAGCTGGGCCTGGCCCCTTTCGGCTCCCAATCTCGGATGCGGAAAAAGTAGAAGGGGAGAAATGATGGCCTGATGGGGAGGCCCTGCAGTGTGGGGCCTTGCTCCGGCTTGGGTCCTAAAGAATAAAAGAAGACAGCATAAAGCTCAGGAGGCTTTAAATTTTTCCCAGCATAGCAGAGAGAGATGGTCTGATATTCTCAAAAGCAAGCTGATGTTAAGAATCAGACACCACTAGGACCTTGGGCAAATCATTTAAAGAATTTGAGCCTAGAGAGGTTATCAGTAAAGTTAAGTGGTTTGAAATAGATGAATCTCAAAGACAGAATTAGATAGTATCTCATAGTTGGAAGGGAACATGGAGATTTTCTAGTCAAACTTGTATTTGAATAATAGCTACCAGTTTTTGCTTGAAAACTTCCAGTGATGGGGAAATCCACTATTTCCCAAAGCAATCTATTTCCTCTTTGGATTGCTCAGATTGTTGGAAGTTTTCTCTTATACCAAATAGGCATGTAGTAATATTAGACAAAGAAGCAGATTTGGAGTAGGTAGAGGCATGACAGAGTGAAAAGATGAAAAAGGCTATGGAGTCTGATGACATGGATTTAATCCTATTTCAGACACTATGACTAAAGGCAAGTCAAATAACCTTCCAGAACTCAAGTTTCTTAAACTATAAAATTAAGAGGTTTATATTTGTCCTGATTTGTGATGCAAACACCTTGGTTTGGATCACACTTCCAAGTGGAAGATTCCACTTCTGCTATGTGTGTGTGTGTGTGTACATATATATGTATATGTGTGAATAAATATGTATACACATACATATATCTGTATGACTATTGAGCAAGCCATTCAACTATTTTAGATTTCAGATGGATTAGATCATCTTTTAAATTCCCTGCCAGTTTTAAATCTTTGTTCTATGATTTGAAAAGGGTTTGTAGCTATAACCATCTATTGTTCATAGTGTTGCCCTCCAAGGTGAAGCAAAAAAAAGTCTAATCCTTCTTCCTTAGGGCATTTTATATGCCTCCACAACCCTCTCCTAAATGCCTTGTCATGATGGAGGCCTTGAATAGGCCAGCAAAATGATGAGCCATCCTGTGCAGGGTTACCAAGATTAACAGATCCTGGTGGAGCATTCTAACAAAAGATGATCTGCTGGAGAAACAAATGACAAACTACTCCAGTATCTCTGCCAAGAAAACATCATGGACAGTATTAAAATGATAGAAGAGATGATATCAGAAGATGAGCCTCTAAGGTCAGAAAGGGTTCCATAATACTACTGGGGAGGAGCAGAGGACAATTACAAAAAATTCCAGAATTAATGAAGTAGCTGGGCCAAAGTCAAAAGGAAGCTCAGCTGCAGATGCATCAATGGATGCAAGGAAAATCCAATGCTGTGAAGATCAATATTGCATAGGAATGTGGAATGTAAGATCTATGAACCAAATAAGCTACAAATAGGGGACAGAAAGATTAAAACAATTTAGGTATCAGTGAACTTAAATAGATGGAAATGGGTAAATTTAATTTGAGTGATGATTACATATACTACTATAGGGAAGAATCTCTTAGAAGCAATGCAGTAGTCTTCAAAGTTGTTTGTTATTGTTGTTGTTTTTTAAAGGGTGAACAACAAAGTACTCAAAAATAACAGAATGAGATCTATCAGATCCAAGGCAAACCTTTCAACATCAGGTCTATGTCCCAATGACTGATGCTGAAAAAGTCAAAGTTGCTCAGTTCTATGAAAACCTATAACATCTTTTAGAATTAACATTAAAAAATATTATATTCATCATAAGGGACTGGAAAGCAACACAGGGAATCAACAGATAATTGGAATAATAAGCAAGTTGGCCTTGGGAGTACAAAATGAAGAAGGGCAGAGACTAATAAGAGTTTTGTCAAGATGCTTTGATGGTCATACTGAACACTCTTTTAACAACCCAAAAAGCAACTCTATACATGGACATCACCAGATGGTCAATATTGATCTCAGATTGATTATATACTTTGCAGCCAAAACTGGAGAAGTTCTATACAGTCAGCTAAAAACAAGACTTAGAGCTTACTATAGCTTCTTGTTGCAAAGTTCATACTTAAATGAAGAAAGCAGGGAAAACCATCAGACCATATATATAGGCATGACCTAAATGATATCCCTGATGAATTTGAAATAGAAACAATGAATATATTTAAGGGATTAGATCTGGTAAATAGAGGGCCTGAAAAATTGTGGTCAAGAGGCTTATAATAGTGTGCAAAAGGAAACAACAAAAAACATCCCAAGAAAAAGAAGAATAAGAAAAGCAAAATGCTATCTGATGAAACTTACAAGTAGCTGTGAGAAAAAAAAAAACAAAGTAAAGGAGAAAGGCAAATATGTAGACAATTAAATACAGGATTCTAGAGAATAGCAAAGAGGAATAAAGTTTTCTTAAATGAACAATGCAAAGAAACACAGGAAAAAATAGTATAGGAAAAAGATAAGAGAACTCTTCAAGAAAATTAAAAAGAGCAAAGGAACATTTCATGTAAAAAATAAGCATGATAAAAGACAAAAATGGTAGAGACTTAACAGAAGTAGAAGAAACTGATAAAAGGTGACAAGAAGATACATAAGAATTTTACAGGAAAGATCTTAATATCACTAGTAACCATGATGGTGTAGTTACTGATCTGGAGTGAAACAACCTAGAGAAAGTAATCAAATGGGCCTTAAGAAGCACTGCTAGGGGATGTGGGAAAACAGGGACACTTGATACATTGTTGGTGGAACTGTGAATATGTCCAGCCATTCTGGAGAACAATTTAGAACTATGTTCAAAAAGGTATCAAACTGTGCATACCCTTTGATCCAGCAGTGTTACTACTGGGCTTATATCCCAAAGAGATCTTAAAGAAGGGAAAGAGACCTATGTGCAAGAATGTTTGTGGCAGCCCTTTTTGTGGTAGCCAGAAATTGGAGACAGAGTGGATGCCCATCAATTGGAGAATGGTTGAATAAATTGTGATTTATGAATGTTATGGAATATTATTGTTCTGTAAGAAATGACCAGCAGGATGATTTCAGAAAGGCCTGGAGAGACTTACATGAACTGATGCTGAGTGAAAATGAGCAGGACCAGGGGATCATTATACACTTCAACAACAATACTGTATGAGGATGTATTCTGATGGAAGTGGAAATCTTCAACAATGAGATGAAGCAAATCAATTCCAATAGAGCAGTAATGAACTGAACCAGCTACACCCAGAAAAAAAAAATCTGGGAGATGACTATGAACCACTACATAGAATTCCCAATCCCTCTATTTTTGTCCACCTGCATTTTGGATTTCCTTCACAGGCTAATGGTACACTATTTCAAAGTCCGATTCTATTTGTATAGCAAAATAACTGTTGGACATGTAAATATATTGTATTTAATTTATACTTTAACATATTTAACATATATTGGTCAACCTGCCATCTTGGGGGGGGGAAGAAGGGGAAAAATTAGAACAAAAGGTTTGGCAATTGTCAATGTTGTAAAATTACCCATGCATGTATCTGGTAAATAAAAACTATTTTAAAAAAACAAAAAAGAAGAAGCACTAACAATAAAACTAGCGAAGGTGATAGAATATCCAACAGATAATGTTATAGAGTTGCATTCAATATGCCAGAAAATTTAGAAAACTCAACAGTAGCCACTAGATTGGAAAAGATCTGTATATGTCCCAAACTTAAATAAGGGCAATAGGGATGTTTAAAAAAAGTACTGAAAAAATGAACTTATTTCACATGCAGTAAGGTTGTGCTTAAGATTCTGCAAGCAGGGCTTCAGCAATATGTGAAATGAGAATTGCAAGAAGAGCAGGCTGGTTTTCAGAGATAAAGAGCAAATTGCCATCATTTGCTAGATTATGGAAAAAAAAATAAATTTCAGAAAAGCATCTACTTCTGATTCATTGACTACACTAAAATCTTTCACTGTGTGGATCATAACAAAATGTGTCAAGTTCAAGAGATGAAAGTACCAGATCATCTTGTCTCCTAAAAAGGAACTGATTGGTTTAAGATTGGAAAAGGAATATGACAAAGCTATATTGTCACCTTATTTAAGTTAGATGAAGAGTACGCCATGAGCAATGTCAGCCTGGATGAATTAAGTCAGAATTAAGGTTTCCAGGAAAAAGTACAAACACCACTCTGATGGCAAAAAGTGATGTATTAAGAAATCTCTTGATGAGGGTGAAAGAGATAGGTATAAAAGCGAAGCTTAACATCCAAAAAAACCCTAATATCCTGGCAACTGGTTCCATCACTTCTTGACAAATAGAGGGAGAAGAAATGGAAGTGTCAGATTTTTTTATTCTTGGGTTGATCACTGAAGATGATTAAATTAAATTTAATTAAATTAAAAGCCACTTGCTCCTTGAAAGGAAAGCTATAGCAAATCTGGACAGCTATAGTCTATGGGGGTTACAAAAAATATTCATGACTGAAAGCTGGACAATTCTTCCTCTCTTAATTCTTTCCTCTTTTGCAGGTGAAATACCTCTAGTTCTTTCAAAGGATTTTTATATGGTTATTGGCACAGTCTTTCTAAATTACATTTTTTAAAAATCAGCAACAAATCTGCCTTCTTACCCTTCCCAGGAAAAACAAAATACATAACATGTATACTTAATCCAAATCAATGTCTGCACTGACCATGTCCAAACAGTATTTTTCTCATTCTGCTCTATTTAACCACTTTATCATGAAGTAGATAACATGCTTCAACATTAACCCTTCAGTAATCAGAGTTGGTTATTTCACTGATTAGAATCACTATTAATCACTAATCACTAATTACTGGATCATTGTGATTGTATAAATTGTTTTCCTGTTCTCTCACTTCATGATAAATTAATAAAAAACTTTAAGATTTCAATAAAACTATCTCATCATTTTATATAGCATAATATTATCCTATCACATTTACATACCAAAAGTTGTCCTGCCATTGCGTAAGTTATGGGCAGCCTCTCAGATCCCCATTCTTTGCCAATTCAAAGAGGGCTATAAATATTTTTGTGAATATTAGGTTTGTGTTTGCTTTTTTTGCAGGACTAATCTATCAATTTGCCTAGTTTTCCTCTAATTCCTGCTCTGCCTTTCTGTTTCTCTCATATTCCCCTCTGGAGATTTATTTCTATATCTATCTGTGTGTGTGTGTGTGTGTGTGTGTGTGTATGTGTGTGTGTGTGTGTGTGTGTGTGTGTGTGTGTGTGTGTGTGTATGTTTCCCTTAATCAATTTGGATGAGAAATGTCCACTACTTCCTCCATATCCTTTTCTTTGTTTGAACAGTCTACTTGCACATCCTGTGGAAGATAATTTTCAATGATCTTCTTTGCCCTGTCTCTTTCTTTCCTTCTCTTAAGATCATCAAAATATAACTCCTAGGCCTTGTATAATTAAGACTCTATGACCTCTCATGATGATGGGGGTCAGAGAGAATGTATGTTTTATCTCTCATATTTGAATGTAGGTAATTTATTCTTGCTAAGTCACTTTATTCTTTTATGTTTACCTTTTTTATATTTCTCTTCACTCCTGGGTTTGAACTTCAAAATTTGTTTGCAGTTCTGGCTTTTTCATCTGGAATGATTGGAACTCCTTATGGAATAATTTCAAGTTTTCTGATACTTTATAGTAATGGCTGCAAAATTGTGTGTGATCCTCTCTGTGGCTTTCTTGACACTTGATTTTTTCCTCCTGATTATTCTCAGTCAGTAATTTTGGTAATAACTTTTCTGTTTTCAATTGAGGGTTTTTTTGAGGATGTGATTGGTGGATTCTTTCTATTTCCATTTTTGTCCTCTGGTTCTAAGAGATTTGGGCTCATTTATCATGGCATTCAGATATGATTCTTAAATTTTCTTTTTGATGTTTTCCAGGCAAGTTATTTTTGCTATATCTACCCTATAGGTTTCCCCCCCCTCCAGTGCTCTCATTTAATTAAAAACAAATGCTATTTTTAATATTCTTGCTTTTTCTCATCCAGGAATTCTAGTTGAATTTGGTTTGAACAGAGTTTTCTCTGGGGCTTGCTTTGTAGATGTTTTGGAATCATTCTCTTCTTTTGAGTTTGTTTTTTGAGCATCCCTGCCACTATAATAGTTCATTATTGTTGGATTCTTTTGGTTTGCCCATTTTTCCAGACTACTTTTTAATTTCAGGCTTGGTGTCAAGGGTGGGCTCTATTGCATTTCTAGAGGAAAAGTCTGCACTGGTTCTGTTACAGTTGTTTTCTTGTGTCCAGGATTTCAGGGACAGGCTAGGACCTGGAAACTTTCAGTGCTTCAAAAGTGGTCTGATCCAAGGCAAAGTCTTGGTTGCTGGTATTCTGGTCTAAGTCGAATGCTCCTGGACTATCAGCCAGCTAGAAAGCTCTGTTGGTTCAGAATTAAAGAATTATAGGCTCCCCTTTGGTCTTGGATTCCTGTTCTTGTTATTCCTTTGCAGGTTGTGGTTAGATGCTGGAAATGAATCCCTGTTCTGCTCCTGGGATTTCAGTCACATAGCTGAGGTTTGCTTCTGAATTTCCTTCTTCCTCAATATACTGTCTAAGGCCTCCCTATTCAGGAACACTACTAACACAGATAACACTACTCCAAATTCAACATCCCCTTTTCAATATGCTCTGGATCTGTGTCTCAGAATTATTGCCCAGAAACAGACAAAGCTTCCATTTGTCACCTCTTTCCATCACAATGCTCTGCTATGGACCTAGCAGTGTTTCAGCATAGATCTGAAACTTCCTTTTGTCCTAGTGCACAGCTTCTCCCTTGGTTTTAGAGTGCTACATGAGCAGAATGGTCTTGCCCCAACACTGTTCACATTGTCCATGAATTTCTCTGTATATGAACCTGGGTTGGACAAATAACTCACTCTAGACTTTTGCTGGATTTCTCCATCACGACTGGATTTGGGCCCTATTCTAAATCTATTTTGAGTTTTGCAGAGGAGAGCTTGGCTGTATTGCTTGTTACTCCACCATCTTGGATCCATTTTCAATTGACATAATCTTGAGATTTCTAATCCTCCTCTACTTTCTAGTTTATGGATGGCTTTCTAAAAATGTAGCACTGGAAAATTAATATGATATTCCAAATTCTTCTGATCTAGGCAAAGTATATATAGCAGGACACTCACACCTTTCTAACAATCATATTAGCTTTTTTTGGTCTGCTCTGTCATACTGTTAACTAACATTGAGCTTTTCCATAAAAATTCCCTGTTATTGAGTATTTCCCTCCCCCAAAATTGTTGCTTAGTCAAATCTCCCCATGCCCGAGTTGGAAAAAAAAAAAAAGAAACATCCTAACATAAGTATAGAATTTGACCTTTATCTCTATGAAATTTCATCTGTGATAAAGTCAGTTCATCAATATAATTTTGGAGTCTGACTTGCCATTTGAAGGTTAGCTATCTCTTCTCATTTTCATGTCATACAAAATAGATAAGCATGAGGGATGCACAGACAAGAGTTAGTGTGCAGAAAGAGAAATGCTTAGATTCTATTGGCATGAGAAAAATCTAAGAGCTTTAGCCAACCACATGGTTGATATGAATTAACGTGTTATGTGACAGCTCCCAAAGCTACTACAATCTTAGGTTCTATTATGAGAAGCATAGTGTCTATCATACAAAGGATGCTGGTTCTACTCAACTTTGCTCTTGTCAGATTATACCTGGAATATTTATTATGCCCAGTTTTTGGTTTCTTATGTTTTAAGGAAGATTCATTTTGAGGGATGATACAAAGGGGACTTTGGCTAAGCATGATTTGGATGAGATGGTAGCTGTGTCCCTTATGATCTTTTAACTAGATGTCCAGGGTTTCTAGAATCTTTTGGTTCCTGAAAGCCGTGCACATCTCCATATTTTCAGACTCCAGACCTTTATGAAGTTTTGATATCTATTTCTTGTTCTTTTCCTTCAAGGCTAATGTGAAGCATTTTACAAACTTATGTAATGTTCTCACCACCATTGTTAAAAGATTTGGGATGGTAATGAGTGGATGTATCCTATTAAAAACTTCCCTACCCCAACTTTGCTGGCAAGGCTTAGACTATATATATATATATACAGGACTTCTGGAGATAATGCTTTAACATAAAGGGCAGTAATGGATAAAATAATTAGAAGGCAGAGAGGATTAATTTGGGAGAAAGCAGGGACCCTAAAATTGAAGGATAATTTTCCACTGTGGGACAGGCTATGGTTGGGAACTAAGATTTAGAGGTACCCCAGAGTGCTAGAGCAGAAACGGCCCTTTTGTTTATAGAGAGGGAAACAGTAGAATAGGGTCTTCTAACTCATAGAATATTAAAGTGGGAAAGGCCTTTGAAATAAGTTCATCTAGTAAAACTTCTCATTTTACAGAGCAGAAAACTGAAGTCAGTGAAGGGAAAGATACTTATCCAAGGGACTTGACTTGGAGGCCTCACAAGGATGGAGGAAGAAAGGAGAAAGTAGGATAATGAAGAGTCAATTCTCAACCATCACATTTCTTGGTCACATGTACATCCTGATCCTTTTACATATACATGCACATACAATGGAAAAAACATAGGACTAGAACTTGGGAGATGTAGTTAAGTCTTCATTTTTGTATTTCCTAATGGTGTGGGTAAATCAAAATAACTTCATCTGAACTTCAGTTTTCTCATCTGTAAATCAGAGATAATAATGATCCTACTTTACATTATATAATTATAATATATATGTTATATGTATTACATATATTATAAAAAAGGCATTTTATGAACTTTAAAGATCATCTTTACTTACAGAAACAAGATATTAGCTTACTCAGACACATTCAAACCAGACATATAAAAACCATCACAGAGTGACACATGCACACACACATATACAACAAAAACAGACATGAAATCATAGAATTTGAGAGTTGGAAGGTACCTGGAAGGCTGTCAACTTTAGTCCTCACCCAAAAAGAATTCCCTAATATTTGTCCACTCAGCCTTAGTTTGGAGACCTCTGAGAGGAATGAGCATCCCTTACTCCCATCTTCCCCAGGCAGCCATTCCACTCGAGGGCAGCTTCAATTGCTAGGAGCTTTCTCTTAAATACCTATTTACAATTTCAACACATTACTTCTGGTTTTTGTCCTTTGAGGCCAAGTAAAACAAGTCTATTTAAATAAATATTCTTCCACATGACAGCCCTTTAAATACTTGACTACAATGATCAGATCTTCCTTGAGTATTCTTTTCTCCAGGCTAAACATCCCTCATCCTTTCAACCAGTCCTCATGTGGCAGGGACTCTTACAAGCACTTTTTCACCCTAGTTATCTGCCCTGGATATGCTCTCAAGCTTATTAAGGTCCTTCTTAGTTTGAGAGGTGCTTAGAAATGAACACAATAGCAGCGTCCCAGGCCTGACAAGAGCAGCATAAGGGAAGGTTGTCACCTTCCTATTCCTAGAAGCTTTGCTTCTCTATGTAGCCATTTTGGCTGACATACCACATTGCTGGCTCATGTGAAGCTTTCCTTGTCCACTAAAAACAACAAACTGCTTTCCAACTATGTCTCCCTGTCCGGTATTCATAGAGATCATTTTTTAAAAATCCAAAATTTAAGATTTCAAATTTATCCCTATTAAATTTCTTATTATTAGGATCAGTTAGTGAATCTTTTGCTCCCAACTTGGTGTCATTTGCAAATCTGATGATCATGCCATATATTTCTTTACACAAGTCATCGATTATGTTAAATAATCCTGATCAAGAATAGTTGCTTGGGATACTCCACTGAAAAAGACCTCTCACCAAGCTATCTATCTATCTATCTATCTATCTATCTATCTATCTATCTATCTATCTATCTATCTATCTATGCTTGTAGAGTCATCCCATATCCTGCCCTTATTTTCATCTTCTATACATTTCTTTTTAAAGTTTAAAGTTGTTTGGTAAGTTCCCTGTGCATATATATCAGTTTTTCATACAACTCCCTCTTTTCCTCCTTACAATTGTTTTTCTTTGTGTTCATTTCAGAGCATCTCACCATCCCTCTAGGGCTCACTTCTGTAGAATTTTGTTCTTTGGGATTTTACCTATCTTTTTTCTTAAGCCTTTTAAATATGTTTTCTCACATGTAGGATTTATGTCAGACTATTCTCAAATTTTCTGTCCTTTTCTAGAACAAACTTGATGATTTTAATAACAATAAAATTTATGTAATATCTACTACTTGAAGCATTTCACAAATATTATCTCATTTGATCCTCACAAGAACCTGGGAAGGTAGGTACTGTTATCATTCCCATTTTACCACTCCTCAGTGTCTGGGGTTCTAACTCCAGGCTCAGTGCTCTACCACAGCAGCTGAGGAGGGAGCCACTGCTCCTTACTACCCAAATCAAATATCTGTAATTTTCTTTTTATCCCATAAACTAAATTCTATGTTAGCAAGAATAAGATCCTATATAGAACCTCTCCTTTACTTTTTGTAGGATGAAATTAATATAAAGAAATATCAAGAAGTTATTGATTGCCCTATTTTGGTAGTTTTGGTAGAGAGCTCCAAAAAATGTCTAGATAACTGACATTACCTATCACTATTAGATCATACCTTTCTGCCAGCCTTGTGACATTTCTCATACCTCTCCTCAACTAATACTTCTTTTCATTCAGGTGGTATATACTCTAAAGACCAAATAACCCTTGTTTCTCCCTCCATTAACCTTCACCCAAATGCTCTTTACCATGCCTCTCGCCTCTCTCTGGTGGATTTCATCACAAGAATACTCATCTTCCTCTTTACCTATAGTATTTTTTAAAGGAAAAAAGTTATTTCCATCCAAAATCATATTCCAAAACATATGTTTCAACCACCACAACTCAGGGGAATCTTTGAGGTCAAATTTGCCAAGCATGCTCAAAAATATATAAAAGTTCATGGTTTATTCTTAAGACACTACCAGACTGAACTTAGATTCTCTGTGGACGACTTCGTAAAAACACTGCTCTCAGTTGAACCTTTTTAACTATCATGACTCATCTCATATCAGCAAACAAACTATGGAGAAGTATCATAAATTTCTGATATGTATCTGCTATCTCATCATAAGCAGTCAACCTTGATGTTCTTAAACTCTGAATTTCCCTTCTTGGATCATTATCTCCTAGTTTGTCCTCCCTCCCTCCCCCCCCAGCTTTTCTTCTTCTGCTTCATTCCTCTTAAACTTCTTGTCTTGGATCCTCATCTCCTCTCTATATTCTTGCTGTTCATATGGGTTCAATTATCATCTTTACCAAAAGCAAATTGGCAAAAATGACAAAAATGGAAATGCAGTTTGGGAGGCTCAACTATGGGAAAACAGGAAAACTTACTATAATATTGGTAGCATTATGAATTGGTCCAACCATCCTGAAAAACAATTTAAAGTCATGTAAAAAAAAAGTATGGAAACTATATTCCTTGACCCAATAATCCAATTATTAGATATATGCTCCAAGGAGGTTAAGGATAAAAAGGTAGGTCCAATAATATACCAGCCTATTCACAGCAGAATAGATAGCAAAGAACTGGAAACAAATGAGATACTCATCAGTTTACAATTAACTTATTTATGAATAATGGATTATTATTTTATAGGAAAGAAATGATGAATATGAGGAATTCAGAAAATCGTAGGCTGCCTAAATGAACTAATGCAGAATAAAATGTAAAAAAATCACCAAAAAGAAGGAATATAATGGATTTACAACAATAATGTGAATTGTCAAAAACAAACCAAAAATCACTAAAAGGAAGCCCTTTCTTAATAACAGCTACTAGAGAATAGATAATATTTTTTCTTTTTTTCTTGGCAGAGAAGTGTGGGACTTTGGGAGCAGAATGTTGCATGCATTGTTAGATGCAATCACTAGAACAGTTATTTTTGTTTACAAAGTTGTCTTGTCATATTTTACCACTTGGAGATTATAAGCAGAAAAGACTGATAAAAAACAAAAAGCTGACAATAAAACCTATCAACTTTTAAAAACAAGTAAACTTAGCAATTATTATTTCTATATAAATAGCTCTCAAATCTGTAAATCTAGCCCTAATCACTCTCTTATATAAGCTTCATCTTATATAACCTATAGCAACCTATAACCTTATGGACATATTCACCTTGCTGTCTTGTCACTTCAAATTCCATATGTCTAAAATGGAACTGATCATCTTTCCTTATAAACCTACTCTTCAACCTTCCCTCTTTTCAACTGAGGGCAATTCATCACCTTCCCAGTAAACCAGTTTTGTAACCTGAAAGGTCCTAAAATTCACTCTTGTCATTCTTTTTCTCCCTCCCTCCAATTACTTACCAAGCCCTGTTGATTCTGCTTTCACAATATCTCTTTTATCATCTCATTCACCTGGCTTATTGCCCCCCCCCCTCTTATTTGAACGCTCTTATTACGCCTCACATGCCATTGTAATATTGCATCTAACTGGTCTCCCTTACTATTTCTAGCCTCCAAATAACTGCCCAAAATAACCTATAACATTCCACTGCTCAAAAAGCCTCAGTAGATTTTCATGGTCTCTGGGATGAGCCTGCTTGCCAGTTAAGGTCTTCTACAATTTGACTCTAACCTACTTTTCTCATCATGGAAACTTAGTCCCCTTCAGAAGCATCTACATTCAGATGAATTGGCCTTATGACCTGTTTTCTTGTACTGGACATTCAATCTTCCCACACTCTGCCTTTGTATACAGGCCTGGAATCCATCACTTCCTCTCATTTCAGTTTCTCATAATCAAGACTCATCTCAAGTACCACCATTCCAGTGAAGGGTTCTTTCCTCCCTCCATTTGTTAAGGGCTTCCCTCCCTCTTCCTCATATTATACTGTATTTACTTATCTATGTTATGCATCTTCCCTAATCCAGCAGAATGTAAACCCTGGAGAGGAGGTGGTCTGTTTTTGTCTTTATCTCAGCAACAAGCATAAGATCTTATATGCAGTAGACAACTAATAAATGTTGAATGGCAATGAAAACAGACCTCCAGATAATTCCTCTCCTATCTAAGGAAACTCAGCCCCCTTTCCCTGCTGCCTCTCCAACCTCTACCTCCCCCTTCTTCCATAGAAAGTGGATCAGTGTTCTTGGAAGCCTCATCTAAAATGAAAGTTGGGTTGGGGGAAGGACCCAGTAGTCTCTAGTGATCTCTGTGATTAGGGCAAGGGGGGAAGGGCAGAAAAACAGGTAGAGGAGGGCTAGTATGAGGGCCAAGAACCCATTTAAGTCATCATTCCTCTACTCCAAACCTCCCCCCAGCTGGCTAACTCCCACACACATGACAAACTGTCCCTAGGATCCAGCCAGGGCTCCTACTGCCCTGACTCCCCAGCTGAAATTAAAGTGCTCAGGGGCAGTTGGGGCTCAAACTCACTCAGCTCCCTGGTGGGCAGCAGTGGATGAAATAGGAAGTGGGTGCTTCCCTGTCAAGGCCCCTACTGTGATCTCACAGAAAGATGGAAACATCAAGATAGGGCTGAGCTCAGTGGTCAGGGAAGAGGTAGGGTCTGTGCCTTTAAAAGCTACTCTATATGGAGGCTAATATCCAGGGCCCACTAAGGAACTCAGCATGCCCCAAAAGCTGGGAGCAAGAATGTCTTCTCAGATCCAAGCTTTACTTCATCTAGAGCCCATATTTTCTTCATTTGGATGGTCTAAGCCCAAACCACAAAAGACTCAAGTCCTAGCCTATCACACCCTTGCTGTAGGTGCCTGACCTTACTCACCTGTCCAGAACCCAGCAGCCTGGAAGTACCCACACCCCCATCCCCTGCCATCATCAAGTATTTGCAATGTTGGAACCTCGAGCCAGCATGCTGAGGTCCATTTCAGGAAGCTTGGTGCCTTGGTGTCTCAAAACCTGGTGTCTCCACCAGGCAGGTGCCCAGCGCCAGGGTGTATTAGAATGCCTGAAGCTGGTTCCCCAGGTGACAATGCCATGGGTTCTGTGGCTCTTTGCTGTACTCCATGCAACTAGTGGAGGATGGAGAAGAATATCTCTGATCAAAAAGTAAGGCATAACTTACTATTTCAACAAATCCAAGACTTTTTGGCTATTGGTTTTATTTTCCATTAGGGCATTTTATTTTCACTTTAGGAACTCCGGGGTTGAGGTCCATAGTCAGGGAAAGGAAATGGAAGGTTGGTGTCTTATTGATGATACAAAGTTAGGAAAATATCAGAATGTGTAGAAATGAGAGCTGGATTTGGAATCAAAATATCTGGGTTCCATCTTCAGTAAATCACTTCCCCACTCTGGTCTACACTTTCTCAAACTGTAAAATGGGATGGGGAGGCAGAAAAATCAATTAAGTGACTTCTAGGGTCCTTTTTCCTCTAAATTTAAAATTTTATGGTCATGAGTGGAACCTCCTGGAAAAAGGTTTTGCAAACCCAGCCAAGGGGCAGCTAAGACAGCAGAATGGATAGAACACGGGGCTTGTAATCAGGATGACTCATTTTAATCAATTCAAATCCAGCCTCAGACAAGTCCTAGATGTGTGATTCTGGGCAAATCATTTAACTCTGTTTTGCCTCTTTTCTCATCTATAAAATTAGCTGAAGAAGGAAATGGCCAACTACACTAGTGTCTCTACCCAGAAAAACTCTAGCTCTTCTTTCCCACCATGGAGTTGTCTCTCAGAGTTCTGAGTACATACATTTTTTCAATATATTAGTTGCCTCTGGTGTAGAGAACATGGTGCTAGAGGAGATAGAGTTCCCTCGACTCATGAAGTTTAACAGTTTAATAAGGAAATAAGAAACATAATTCTACTAGCATAATTTTACATAATAAAAGCATTGGAAAGGCTCAAATAAAGCACCATGTGAGAACCAAGTAGGAAAACACCTTCACTAAATTGGGGTGGAGTGGAGTTCAAAGAAGCCTTCCTAGAGGCTCAGTGGTTAGACTGTAGTGGATAGGTAAAGGTGAAGAAGGAGGATATTTTTAGCACAAGGAACAGGATGAGCAAAGGCACACATGAGAGGAAAGCAAAGAAACTTTTCAAGGTACAGAGGAGCAAATTTCCCAGGCTTTAATATTCATGGAAGGGAGTCATAATAAGTAAGAGCAGAGCAGTGGAATTGTCCTGAAGCATCATCTGGGGCTAATAGTTAAAATTTATGTAGCATTTTAAGGTTTGCTTTAATAAGTTATCTCATTTGAACATCACAACAATACTGTGAAGCAGGTGCTACTATTCTTATTTCATAGATGAAGAAACTGAGGCACAGGTTAAATGACTTGCCCATGATCACACAGCTAGGAAGCACCTGAGAGAAGGACAAAATACATATGTTGAAAAAAAGTAGATATGACAGCAGATTATATTGGAAGGAAAAGTCTTCAAGGTATTCTAGAGACCCTGCAAGAATTCATCAAGCTCAGTAAAATCATCTGCTACCATCCTGCCCAACCTGTGGCTCTATTTTTCCCCATTTCCCTATCACCTCAACACCAGACTGAGCAGATGCAAGCAATATGAATAAATAATATGACATGTTTGCAAAATCTAGGTAAAATATATTTACACCAGGGATGCCAAATTCATTGTCAGCAAAAACCTCTGAAACAAGAATCTGATTAAAATGTAATTGGGAGATATTTAACAAAATAAAAATATAATTATAATATAGATATTAATTTGTTCCCTTATCCTGCCCTGCCAAACTTCAGCCCTTATCATTTACTGCCTTTCTTCCTACTTATATTCTATGGAATAAAGTTACAGAAAAATCACAAATTTGTACTAACTGAATACAAATTTGTTATGTAATCTCAACTTGACTGTCACTATTTTTTTTGTTTTGTTTGTTTGTTTGTTTGTTTTTACACTCCCCTAACTGATTCAATATCCTACTCAGCACTAGCAATTCCAAGTCTCTTCGTCCCTTCTCAAGTCTCACATAGTGTCTCCCACCTCAGCTTAGACTCTTGTCTCATATTTCCCTGTGCGGCTAAAAAAAAAAAAAAAAACAACAACAACAACAACAAAAAAACCCCATTTTCCCTTCCTCTTTACATCTCTCAGCTGTCTTCTACTACTATCTCCACCTTTACTCCTCACCTCATATGAGGTGGCTCTTCTCCTTGCCAAGGCAAACTTTTCTTCATATGCAAGTGATGCTGTTCCATTCTGTATTCTCCAGGAGACTTCCCCCTTTATCATCTCCATTCTCACATAATGCCAATCTCTTTTTGTCTACTGACTACTTCCCTACTGCCTATAATTATGTTCATGTTTCCCATCCTCAAAAAATTAACTTGATCTAGCCATTCTACTAACTATTGTCTTATATATTTGCTGCCTTTTGTGGTCAAATTCTTTAATACGGCTGACTACAATATATTCATTTTTTTCCCCCTCTTCTCATTCTTTTAAACTTTCTACATTCTGGCTTCCTACTTCATTATTCACTGAAACTTTTTTTCTGAAGTTTTCAATGATCTCTTAATTGCCAAATCCAATGGGAGAAATATTTCCTCTCTGAATTTTATTATTATGCTCAAGCATATGTTCAGGTCTTAGAAAACTTGAACCTTGTTTCAGATTCTGTGAGAAATGGATGGGCATTTGGTTTCCAGTTATGAAAATTAAATCAGAGAAATGAAACCTAAGAAAACTGAAACAGGACATCAAAGAATAATCAAGAGTGGAGTTTTTCTTCCCTAAAAATATAATGTAAGCTCCTTGGAAGCAGACCCTGATTTTTGTAATGGGGGTGATGACCTGAGATTTAAAAAGAATCTTTTGTTCTTTGCCCTTAGCCCTATTCTGTTACCTCCCCCTTCTAGATTAGAAGCTCCTTGGGATCAGGGACAGGCTTTGTAAGGAAAGGTGGAGATTCATGTCATGTAATTTCTGCAACATTCAATTTATGGGGAATCGGGGGGGGGAAGGAATTATACTTCAGGACAGGAAATAAGATGCTGCCTCTGGAGTTTCAAAGTGTGTCTACTCACTTTTTTGCAAGAATATAAAATAAACCTTTCCGGCATTTATCAGTGAGTCAGTGGATTTCTTGGTAAGATAATTTGTTTCTTACAAATGGGGGGTCATCCAGGATCCACACATTATGAGTTGGGGCTAGCTCCAATTGAAGCACAAATTGACGACACATCCTGTTGATCTTTTAATAGCTTTGTGGCTCGGCTCGTGTCCTTCAATCATAGACTAACTTAGATCCCAGGACTCAGTAAGACACTAATGAATCTAGTAAATCAGGAAGGGTATGTTCTGCAGCAGCCAGGTAAGAACACTGACTATCTAGTATTGCCTTTGATAGTTGGGGCTATCTTATAAAATTTGAGATATCAGACAGGCTAAGGAATTTAATGGTACCAAGAAGTGGGAACTCCTGGTACATACCTCTTATACAGTTCTGGAAGAGAGGTGATGCCAGGAAATCTAGAATTGAGTAACAAAAAATTCTAGTAAAGAAAGAAGTGGAGTTCCAGAAAAGAGGTTCTTCTCCAGAAAGTAGGAACAACTCTGTACTAGGCAGAAAGAAAAAGAATTTAAAAGCAGTTTATGTTTGTGTATATGAGTATGTTTTCTCTGTTTCTCTCAGCTGATGTACAAAGGAAAAAAATATAGCCATTTTAGAATTTAAAAGTGCTTGTAAGGTATTTTGATGCAAGCTAATCTGAATTTTTCTTAAGTTTTCAAGCTTCTCTCCCTAAAGGGGACTGAGAATGATAGGGTTCAAATTTAGTTCAGCCTCTCCAAAGAATGGTAAGCTCCCCCAAACCCCATGTTTAGGAGTCAGCCTGTTTCTCTCTAGATGGGTCCCTATTCCCCAATATTCCAGAGTCCCAAGACTCTTCTCAGGGAACTCTGGATTCTGTAAAAGGGTATGGCCTATTACCACATGGCTTGGGAAAATCTAGGGAAATTTATTTTATACTTTAAAATCTTTCCCCCTTCCCAATACAGAAGTCCACATAAGGAATAGTACAAAATTTTGGGGAAGGGGAGATAGGAGTTATTGTCATTTTGTTTCCAGGGGCCTGTGCCTTCATCTCAAGACTCAAATAGCTTATTGCCATTTCAAAAATTTCAGGCAGTCTGGGAGAAAGAAGTTTTTGAGGTAGAAGAAGAGTTTTCTCCCAAAAATATGACCTAAATTACTGTGTATTTAAATTTAAGTTGTATATGATAGAATTACTTTCAATTGATGCATTTGGGAATAAGATTTTAGAAATATGTATACATTAATAATGAAGTATTGCTACTTGAAGTTTAAATCTTCATTTGATTTGATTTTAAGTTAAAAAAAATTAGTTATTAAAAATAGTTCTCTGGTAACTTACCTAAAAGATTATATGTTTGTATCTCCTAATTAGATGAAATATATTGCTTTCTAAATTGTATACTGGGCAATTTGTAAAAATTATGAGCCATGCTTTAAAATTTTGTCATCTCTGCTAGACATATGTATATATAGACATATAATATAGATATTATATATCTAATAAGTAATATTAGATAATACCTATATTGTGAATCTTAAAGTTTAAAAAAAGATAGGACAAGGGACAAGACAGATTTGCAAAAGCAATTGATAGTTTGAATGGAATCTCATAAGCTAAAATATTGATTTTAAAATTAATTTTTTCAATTGGTATGTGTACTTGGAAATGTGACTGTAAATTACATGAGATTCCTATCCATTTTTGTGATAGGTTATGTTATGTCTATTGAGCATAGAGAGAGGAGTGGGATATCAACTGATAGGGTCCAAGTGTGTGAGATGGAAAGATGAAGAACTTACAAGATAAGTATTGTATGAATCCCCCACCCCTTTTTGTTATTTCCCTGTATCCTGCATAAGTATAAAATATGCAGACATATTTACTTAACACCAGGCAGTGACATTTATCAGTGTTTGACATTTATCAATATTCAGTCTATTATCTTGACCACTGTTGGCTTGATTATCTAAAGCCTGAAGGTCTAAGCCAGAAAGCTTCTATTCCAATCTCTCCAGATAGCAACAACCAATTAGATGCCTCCTCCATCCCCATGCTCTCTTGTGATGTAGTCTCCTATAACAAATTCTATAAAAACTGTATATATTCACTGATTCTTTGGCTCTACTGATGTGAGTACTTTCACTTCCCTTTATGTCTCATGGCTGGACTGCCTGCCTCTCATGAGAAGTTATAATAAACAAGTTTTCTACTTTCTACTTCAAGTGTTCTGAGTAGTCAGTTTGGATAAGGATCTTTATGTCCCCCACACAAAGATCCAAAAATGATGTGGGTTATGTAGAACACCAGATGATGAAAGGAATCAGAAATTGGGGTTCGGTCATGTGAAGAATTCACATTGGCCACTCTCTCTGTTAAAAGCTATATTTATTTAAGGAAGTGGTTACTGACAAAATAGAGGGACACAATAGACACAAGGAATGGTAAATATGAAATAGAGTGGGAGAGCATAATGTTTAAAAAAATTTTTTTGTTATTATTCGATTCTTACTAGATGCTAAGTCGGTACTTAACAATTCTCTAGCTCAGGGTTCACACCTTTAGTTCACATCTTTAAAAAGGAGTTCTGAAAAGGAGTTTACCCACCTTTAAAAGGAGCTAGTCCATTGGCTGTAGGAGTTCCCACAAGCCCCTGGGAGTACCCACAAGCCCATTCTCTGGGAGGATAAAAGGAGGCAACATTGAGCCTGGAGAGCAGTCTGGTTTGGGTTAAGGACAAGACTTCCCAGGAGAACTTCAGGGAAGCTGGAGGAGATTCAGAGCCAGGATTCAGGAAGAAGAGGATTCGAGATTCTACCTTTGCTCTGACTGGAGGCTCCAGAAGCTTCCCAAGAAACCTGCTCACAGAGAAAAAGAATAACAGAAAAGAAACCTCCTCCCAGAGAAGGATTATGATTGAGAGACAACCAGAAAATTACAATTTGGCGCCCAACATGGGGCAAGGATTTATTCTGAGCCTTTCAGAGGAGCTAGCCCAGACTTGACATATTATAACTTTTTATTTGACAGCACATATGCATGGGTAATTTTTTACATTATCCCTTGCACTCACTTCTGTTCTGACTTTTCCCTTCCCTCCCTTTACCCCCTCCCCTGGATGGCAGGCAGTCTTATACATGTTAAATATATATTATAGTATATTTTAGATACATTATATGTGTGTAGAACCGAACAGTTCTCTAGTTGCACAGGAAGAATTGGATTTAGAAGATAAAAATAACCTGGGAAGAAAAACAAGAATGCAAACAGTTCACACTCAATTCCCAGTGTTCCTTTTTTGAGTGCAGCTGATTCTGTCCATCATTGATCAATTGGAACTGAATTAGATCTTCTCTTTGTCGAAGATATCCACTTGCATCAGAATACATCCTCATATAGTATCATTGTTGAAGTGTATAATGATCTCCTGGTTCTGTTCATTTCACTCAGCATCAGTTCATGTAAGTCTTTCCAAGCCTCACTATATTAATCATGCTGGTCATTTCTTACAGAACAATAATATTCCATAACATTCATATACCACTTCAACCACTCTCCAATTGTTGGGCATCCATTCATTTTCCAGTTTCTAGCCACTACAAAAAGAGCTGCCACAAACGTTTTGGCACATACAGGTCCCTTTCCCTTTTTTAGTATCGCTTTGGGATATAAGCCCAGTAGTAACACTGCTGGATCAAAGGGTATGCACAGTTTGATAAATTTTTTGGCATAACTCTCGATGAGAGCATAGTGTTTTTAATAATGTTGGAAGGGGCTAGCTCCTTAATGGAACTTGACATTTGTCAGTATAAGGGAAACACCATGAGGTTGGGGCATATCCTTAGCTAGAAGGCTAAATCCTGAAAGGGACTTAGCACCTTAAAAGAGTTAGCTAGCTATAAGGAAAAGTGAGGTCAGAAAGTAGTAGAATTAGGGGAGATACCATGTGGCATGGAGGAAGGGGAAGGGAAAGACACCATGGGATGGAATGCCATAGCAGCCTGATTCAAAACAAGATGTCCCCTAAGTAGATTTTATAGGGAACATTTAACCTCAGGGACATATCAGGATTCCTGAGAGGGTATGGCAAGGTGGAATCCTCCTAGGGGATAGGTCTCAGGAGTTTGACATGGCTTGGATTTCAGACAGGACCATCTCCCCAAAGGGTGGGGATCATGGAGCTAGATTATCTCTATCACCTTCTACTTGCCTGCATTAGGGACTCTAAGGTGGGATTAGGCTGACAAGGGAGGAAGATTCAGCCCCTGCTCTAAGGCCCATTCTCCTGGTTTATGAACCTGCCAGGTTTGGGTATAGAGTCCAGTCTCTTCACCTCTAGGTTTCTGAAGATTTTTGATTGGGACTTCTTGTAGTTAATCTGAAATTTAGGATTGAGAATTGTATACTAGTCATGATCTGTGGACTGGAGAAGATGAAGATTTAGTCCACCCCTCTTCCACTGGGTGTGGCTGCTCCTTAGAAGTGAGAAAACCAACCTACTCACTGGTGCTCACCCAAATCCTTTGGGGGGGGATGTGGGGGGGCTTGCTGGTTAAATGAAATTCCTTTAACATTAATTGCTTCTATTGTTTAAAGGTATAGCTTACATTTATGTGAATATTTGTTTTTATTTTTCAAGTCTGTGGTTATTTTAAGACAAAGTCATTTGTGATGTTAGATCAAAGCTTCTACTGCTTAGCAATGCAAGGAACTAAGAGAAGTTTGTTAGATTTCTGGTCAACAGCAAATTCCCTGAAAGTGGTGATTTCAATACACATTCAGCAAATTATCTAATATTTATTAAGTGTCTCATGGTCTCATTGTTTAATGAATATGATAGAAAATGTGATCTATAGTTTTCTTGAAGTACCTAGAACAGGATTTCAACCTGATAATCTTGCCTCTAGTTTTGGCTGTGCTCTGCAGGCACATGAGTTAGATAATTTAGGATTTAAAACCTCTGATTAGTGAAATTTGCTACTGAAATGAAATCTCTTGGGATTATAACTGATATCATTTTGAGTTTTGAATTTGAGAATGATTATCTGAATTAAGTTGGTACCCCACCATTTGAGAGGTAAATACCAGTAAATTACTCAAATAGATTCCTGAGTTGGCTATAAGGTAAGATTGTTAGCTATTATAATCAGGCTTTTTCCTCTTAAAGCAAGTTTCTATAATTAGATTCAATGATCAATAGAAGCCATAAGCACAGTTCAAGTATGTAATATCTTGCTGTTTTTGATCTGAAAATATATAGTCATTATATCTTACAATTAGGCAAATAAGTATTTGGCCCAGTCATCTATCTGTTGCTATATGTATGTGTCTGTATAAAACAAGCTCCTCAAAGGTTTCAAATAATTGATACAACTGTCTATGAGACCCGTTACTTTGTTGATTATTGAAACTAAAGCTGAAACATCTTTGGTATGGTTTAGAGAAGGAAATTCAAGTTTATTCAGGTTTTTTTGAAGGGAACTTATGGATTATTTTGTTACATCAATGGGAAAGTCAATTTTATTTAAGTTTGTTATTAATTTGTATAATGTGTCTTATAGTCACAAACATGTTTTCTTTTGAAAACTTCTGGCCATTATTTCCAAAATATATAGAGAATTGACTCTAATTTTTAAGAAACCAAGCCATTCTCCAATTGATAAATGGTCAAAGGATATGAATAGACAATTTTCGGATGAAGAAATAGAAACTATTTGTAGCCATATGAAAAGATGCTCCAAATCATTATTAATCAGAGAAATGCAAATTAAGACAACTCTGAGATACCACTACACACCTGTCAGATTGGCTAAGATGACAGGAAAAGATAATGCTGAATGTTGGAGGGGATGTGGGAAAACTTGGACACTGATGCATTGTTGGTGGAATTGTGAATGAATTCAACCATTCTGGAGAGCAATTTGGAACTATGCTCAAAGTTATCAAACTGTGAATACCCTTTGATCCAACAGTGTTACTACTGGGTTTATATCCCAAAGAGATCTTAAAGAAGGGAAAGGGACCTATATGTGCAAAAATGTTTATGGCAGCCCTTTTTGTAGTGGCCAGAAACTGGAAAATGAATGGATGCCCATCAATTGGAGAATGGCTGAATAAGCTGTGGTATATGAAAGTTATGGAATATTATTGTTCTGTAAGAAATGACCAGCAGGAGGAATACAGAGAGGCCTGGAGAAACTTACATGAACTGATGCTGAGTGAAATGAGCAGGACCAGGAGATCATCATACACTTCAACAATAATTTAATGATCAATTCTGATGGACGTGGCTCTCTTCAACAATGAGATAAATGAGTTCCATTTGTTCAATAATGAAGAGAACCAGCTACACCCAGTGAAAGAACTATGAAAAATGAGTATGAACTACAATATAGCATTTCCACTTCTGCTTTTGTCTGCTTGTACTTTTGATTTCCTTCTCAAGTAATTTTTACCTTGTTTCTAAGTCCAATTTTTCTTGTGCAACAAAATAACTATAGATATGTATACATATATTGTATTTAATACATACTTTAAAATATTTAATATGCATGGGTCTCTCTGCCATCTGGGGGAGAGGGTGGGGAGAAGGGGAAAAGTTGGAACAGAAGGTTTTGCCAGGGTCCGTGCTGAAAAATTACCCATGCATATATCTGGTAAATAAACAACTAAATAAAAAAAAATAAATAAAGGACAGAAAAAGACTCACATGGGCAAAAATGTTTGTAGCAGTTCTGTGGTAGCAAAAAGTTGGAAGTAAGGTAACTCCCACCAATTGGGGAATGGATGAACAAGTTGTAGTAAAATGAAAGTAACAGAATATTATGGTTCTATTGAAAAATGATGAACAAGCTGATTTTAGAAAGACCTGGAAAAATTTACAGGAACTGATGCTAAATGAAACAAGCAAAACCAGGAATACATTGTACATAATAACAACAAGAATGTGTGATGATAAACTATGAAAGATTTGGTTATTCTTTGTGGTTCAATGATCTTTTAAAGCAATTACAACAAACTTTGGGCAGAAAGTGCCATCATCTGCATCCAGAAAAAGAACTAAGGAGACAATGTCAGTCAACACATTCTATATTCACTTTTTTAATCCGTCTTTTTAACTCTCCCACAGGTTTTCCCCTTTGTTCTAATTTCTCTCTCCCAATATGATTCGTAAAGCAATAAAAATTAAAAAAAATTAAATTAAATTAAAAAAAGAACATTTCTGGCCAATCTATGTTGATCTCTCTCAGGCCACCCTACAAGAGACCCTGAAAAAAAGAGCAATTACTTGTCTAGGGGAAAAAAAACCAAAACAAAAACACTGGTAGAGATTTTTTACACACATGGCTCATGTAGAAGTCTGGATTAATCTTTCTATCTCAATATCCTGTTTTTGACAGGTAAATGAGACCTATTAAGGAAGGATTTCTGAATACTTCTGTTATTCTGATGGGAATCTCCCTTTCTCAAAATTGCTTTTGGGTTATAATGTAGTCTCTATTAAAAAAAGATGACACCTAACTAGTTATGTACAGATTCTTCAGGGAAAGAATAGGCACACCTCCCATGAACGAGAGTTCTGCTCTTAGCGGTCTCTTGCTCTTTCTCTCTAGTCAGTCCTCTTAGGTTTGTTTTCTCTATGCTTTGAGCAATTCACTTTCAAATGCCCAGCACTAGACAGCTATATTAATCAACCTCAGGTATCTGACTCAACCCACTGGATCTTCAATCATCTTAAACCCTTCCAAATAGTTTGATCTAGCTCAGTGTCCATTCTTAGCAGGAAGTAGTTTCAAGATGAGATCATCACTCCATACCCCAAAGGACTTTAGGTCCCATTGGTTTAGGAATGACCTGGAACTGGTTTGTGAATGGGCCCCAAATTGCTCTGTATCTGAGTAGGTTCCCTGTAAGGAGCTCATCGATCCTGTGAAAGGGCGGGGGGAGGTTATTAACGCTACTCCCCTGCTACAAAAGCATTTGGGGCTCAGGATGGGGACATTGTGTTATGATTTGGGTTCCTATTACTGGAAAAGATACCCCACAATTTAATTTGATGCTTGTCAAATTATAGAATTATAGACACTTAACTAGTCACAGATAAATAGGTATAATAAGTGTTTGTATTCTGATAGAGAAAAAGAGTATTTTATGGAACTGACTGTCAAATTTAAAATGATGTTTGGTTTGCTACAAGGGCTGGACATTTAGAAAATGTAGATCAAAGAATAATTTGGTAATAAGTATAGTTCTCTTAGGAAGATTTGGACTCAAGGACTTAAGGCAAGTGATAAGACACCAATGCTTCAGGTAGAATTGGTAAAGTACTCTGTAAAGAGTCTGAACAAAAAGCTATGTTTCTGTGTTTGTGTCATGGGCTGCCCCACAATCAGATAGTTCCATTTGAGTATAGAAAAATATGTGAATTCCTCCTGTTTCCAAAATAACATTCCTGGGAGAATTGCAATGCTTTATACTAGCCCTTTTGTTGTGGAGATTAATCAGTTTGCCTCTCACAGCAGGATGAAAGATTCCAAAATCTAGGGTATAATGTACCCGAGTCTGGTATAGTTGACAATTTCTCAGGGATGAGTAAACCCTAAGCAAACCTTGGGTGGTATTAGGGAGGCAGCACTCTCAAGCCTGCTTTGCCTGGGAATTGAATGGGCACCTGTGCACCAATTCAATTAGCTATATTCCTTTTATCTTGGCATTTGATGAAGAAAGTAAGAACGAATTGGGAAGAATGAAGTGAATAAGAGTAACTGATGAATTCAAGGCTAACAAGCTAGTTCTGGATTTGGTTCATTACTATTCTGGTGAGTAAATATTATTGGATAACTTACACCAGAGAGGCAGTGAAGGAAATAACAGAGTAGTTAAATGCTAATAGCAGAAAGGCATGGGAAAATAGAACTTTAGAAAAGAAAGGTATTGGCAGGAAAAGGAGGAACATGTATTACAATTGGAAGTAGTTTTGATGAGGGTGTAAACACTATGTTCCCTTTAATCTGTAAAATTATCATTCTGAAATTGTGTCCCCTTTTGATCTGTAAAAGAAGGGAGATTCCTGGTCTCCCAGGCTCCATAGAGTCTATGAAAAAATATATTTCTCAGGCTGGGCCTTTTTAAGGCAAATCATACTCCTCCCTCCCCCCATTGTTAGGCGGATCCCCATTCAAATTCTGTTGGGAGATCTGGGTCTGATATAAGTCCAAGATGAATATCTAAGCTTTGGAGGTTAGGAGGGGGTGTTGGCTTTTTTTTCAACCTGAAACCTGAATCTCAGATTTCCTAGTAAAAGAGAATTTTGGGCTCATTTCTTTGCAGAGGCCCAAAGCAAGAACATGCCTTGCTAAGGAACCTCTCTCCTTGGCATAACTGCCTGTGAGGATCCCTGCCCTCTGTAAAGACATTCTCTTCTCAGTGTTAACACTTCTGTTTATTTCTCAGCCAGGATATCTCTGCTAAGCAGAGATATCTTTATCTCTCTGCTAGGATTGACTTCTCAGTGCCAATAAAACTTCCCTTTTGCCAATCAAACTTTTCGGGTTCCTGAATTCTTTCATGTTGGACCTGGGCCGATCAGAAGGGGATTCTGACACACCCCAACTCTCTGCACTGCCACTAACTGCATCAGTTTCACTCCTAGTACAGAAGAATTAGCAGAAAATTCAGGGATTAATTATCCATCCTGTGTAAAGAGATCTATAAACCTGTAAAGGTTAATAGACTTCCACGAAGTAGAATGTAAAAAATTAGCCAAATTTGAGGTGGTTAGAAAAGAATATGGAAACCAAATTATAAAAAAAAAAAGAAAAAAGAGGGGAAATTGTGAGAAATGGATAGGCATTTGATTTCCACAGTTATGAAAATTAAATTGGAGAAATGATACTTAAATTAGAAAATTGAAACCCACAAGGACATCAAGGAATAATCAAGGGTTAAGGTTATCTTCTCTTAAAAGAATGTAAGCTCCTTGGGGACAGGGATTAATTTTTTGTAATCAGGGCAGTGCCTTGTGCTTTGAAAAGAATCTTTTGCTCTTTGCCCTTAGCTTTCCTCTATGTAAGCTCCTTTGAGGCAGGGACTAGCTATGTAATGAGGGATGGAGATTCATGTCATGTAACTTCTGTAACATCCAATTAATGGGGAATCAGGGGAGGGACTTTTGCTTCAGGATAGAAAATAAAATGCTGCCTTTGGAGTTTCAAAAGTGTGTCTACTCACCTAGTGACCCATTCTTGCAAGAATGTAAAATAAATCTTTCTTGCATTCATCAGTGAGTCAGTGGTGTTTTTGTTAAGATACTTTGTTTCTTACAATTCTGAATGAGATGAGGTGAGATCTTTCAAGACAGTTGTGAAAATTGAGTAAGGCTTCATCTACTTCAGAGTTCGAGTAGGCCTGAAGGACTCTGAAGGGCATTGCCTTCCCCTCCTACGACATCTCCCTATTTCATCCAAATATGGGCAACTATGTACTTATTGGTCAAGTTCAATTTCATGGGTAGATCTCGCGTTTAGAATGTAAGACTCTCAGCCAATGAGGATGAGGGTCAGTGGTGGGAGGGGGCGTTTTGCGTTAGGGATTAAAGGTGCTGTCCTGCCCACAGGAGGCGCTTCCTCTCTTCGATAGTCTACTCGAAGAGTGGGACGCCCTTCTCGCGAGAATGTACAATAAACTTTGCTTTTCTCTAGAGCTCTCTCCAGCTTTTTTATTAAATGGTGTTCCCTCACCATTTCCGTACCACACAATTCCAACAAGGTTTCTTAACAAGCAAAATTACATCAGAGTGTCAGAGAAATAATTCTTTTATATATTTCAATCTTGTACATTCCTCCTAGGCCATATAAGTTAAAAAACATGATGCCATGCTTCCTTCAATGTCATTAAAAATTGAACATACTTAAATTCACACATTCCCTAAGGAAACAAATCTTATCAAACAAATTGTAGGGAAGCTAAATCAGATTATAGATTAAATTACATTTAGAGGATTCACAAACAGGCTGGGTAAAAAGGAGGATTTTTACTTGTAACTGAACAAGATGGAGTGAGATCTCTCAAGACAGTTGTGAAAATCAAGTTAAGGCTTCATCTACCCCAGAGTTGGTATAGACCTGAAGGTCCTTGGGCATTGACTCAAGGACATACCTAAATTTCCTTCCTGCTGCTCTCTCATGACATCATTTTCTTCCTACCTCAATCAAATATGGGCAGTTATGTACTTATTGGCCAAATTTCAATTTCCTGGCTAGTTCCAGAATTTAGAGTGTAAGACTCTCAGCCAATGAGGATGAGGGTCAGTGGTGGGAAAGGTATTTGCATAAGGGACTATTTAAAGTGTAAAACTATTTAAAGTGTAAAACCTACCCCAAAGGTGCTTTCTCCTTTTGATTGCTTGTCTAACTAGAGAGATAATTGATTCTCTGGAGAACGTAGAATAAACTTTGGTTTTGTTCCTAGAGAGCTCTCCAGCTTTTTTTAATAAGTGGTGATCACTCGCCATTCTGAGCCACACAACTAAAGAATCAGGTACAATTGAGATTCTTCCTCAGGTTTCTTTATCTAAGAAATGTTTAAGGCTTTAAGTAAATTTTTGCATCCCAAAGAACAAATTTTGATCAGGTGATTAATGTTAATTAATGTTAATACAGATTTTTAGTTAACCAAAAATTTTAAGAATTATCCCAAATCCTGAATAATAAAAGGAAATAAAAAATTTCCAAAACAATTTCTTAGTTGACAAATCCAATGGCCCTGTTTCATGCTTCATTTTATTTGAATACTCTCTAATCTTTGACACTGTTAATCTCTAATCCTTATCTAACCTTTCTTTGGAAAACTTTCCAAATCCCCCTTAATTCTATGGACTTTCTTCTGTTGGTTATTTCTAATTTATCTTGTTTATATCTTGTTTGTACATAATTTTTGCAGCTTATCTTTTCCATTAGACTGTGAGCTCCTTGAACATTTCAAGAAATATTTTGTCTTCATATTTCCATCATTCTGTCTCCTGAAGAGATCATAAAAAAGGGAAAAGGACCCACATGTGCAAAAATGTTTGTAGCAGCCCTTTTTGTAGTGGCAAAAATCTGGAAACTGAGTGGATAACAACTGGGGAATGGTTGAATAAGTTATGGCACATGAAGGAAATGGAATATTATTGTTGTATAAGAAATGATGAACAGGCTGATTTCAGAAAAGCCTGGAAAGATTCACACCAATTCAAGGGAAGAGAACCAAGAGACCAGCAACAAAGATGATCAACTGTGATGGACTTGGCTCTTTTCAATGATGAGATGATTCAAGGCAATTCCAGTATATTTGTGGTGGAAAGGGCCATTCACATTCCAAGAGAGAACTATGGAGACTGAATGTGGATCAAAGTATAGTATTTTCACCTTTTTTTGGGTGGTATTTGCTTTTTTTCCTTTTGATCTGATTTTTCCTGAGCAGCATGATGAATACAGAAATATATTTTGAAGAACTGCACGTTTAACCTATAGTGCATTGCTTGCTGTCTAAGATAGGAGGGGAAGGGAAAGGAGAGAAAAAAATTTGGAACACAAGCTTTTGCAAAAGTGAATGTTGAAAATCATCTTTAAAAAGTTATACTGGGGAAAATAGAAAGATCAAAAACCAGACAGAACCAATGCTTGGGGGTTATTGAAACAATGATAAAATGACAAAAGAGAGAAGAAATTGCTACTCCATTCTTGTTTTTATTCTCTACCAAGCAATCCTCCAAAATGTCTTGATGAACAAGAATACTGGGGCAAATCTAATAAGATGAAATAGGTAAAGACATCAAAATCTTATATTGGTTCAATAACTTGACTTCATAAGTAAAGGGTGAGAAATATATGGTTAGACATTAGTTTGTTTGCAAAAGACCTAGGGTTTCAATTCCATTCAGCAACATAATGTAGTAGCCAAAAAAGCTTGTGCAAACTTAAAATTGCAATTAGATTCACAGCTCTCAGGAATAAAGAGATAAGATTCAGTGGTACTACATCCTGAACAGACCACATTTAGAGTGCTGTTATAGAGTTCTAACCACTAGAAGATAGAAAGTACAATGATAAACTAGAGAATGATCAAAGGATGGTAACAAGGATAGGCAAGGGCTTCAGGTTCATGGCATATGACAATCAGATGAAGAGATTGGGCAGATTTGTTGTTGTTGTTGTCATTTCACTCAACTCTTTGTAACCCCATTTGTGGTTTTCTCAGCACAGATACTGGAGTGGCTTGCCATTTCCTTCTCCAGCTCATTTTACATGTGAGTAAAATGAGGCAAACAGGGTCACAGAGCTAGTAAGTGTCTGAAGCTTAGCTTACAGATTCAGGGGATATGATATTAGTTCTTTGCATATTTAAGGGGCTGTAATGTGGAAGAGGAATTAAGCTTGTTCTGTTTTGTATCAGAGGACACAAGAAGGAACAGTTGGCAGAAATAATTTAGTTCAAGAAGTTCTTGATACTAAAAAATGAGAAAGAGCTGGAGGAAATGATAATCATTATAATAATTTCATACATAAGTTTCATCAATCTAGATCATTCAGCAGAATGAGCACAGCAAAAGAGCCTACAAAACTGTAACCATCAAAAAGGTAACTTAGTTATCAAGTGGGGGAGATAAAGAGTTTTAAATGCAACAATGATTGGCAATGAGAGACTTGTTTACAAAATCTTATGGATAGTGGGAAATTTATGAACAGTGTCACCTTTTGAAACAGTATTCAGTGGAAGTAAAAAAAAAATGTTTAAAGAAGCTTGATGAGAGATCCAACTCAGGGTAAGAAAGAAGATGAATATCTATCATCTATGATATTCAGTTGGATGAAAAACTACAAAAGTCATGAGTTGCTGTGTGTTTACATGTAAAATTGACATGTAACCATAGCCTGACTCATGTTCAATAGTTAACTCTTGAGATATTCAACAAATCCTTATAGCAAATATTGATACGTTAGCATTGCTAGGTCTTATCATTGTAGCGAGTGGTAAATCAGCCCAATTTGGCCTTCACCTTTGACTCCCTTCAGCCATAGAAGGCCCAACCCCGTATCAGCCAGGGTTCTTTAGAAATGTATAATTTTAAATGACACATATAAAGTAAATCCTTAAAAATTTTATTAGTGTTATTAATTTTGGGGTTAATTTTTAATGTCCTTACTGAGGTACAAAACAATGCTATGGTTATGCTCAAAGTTTAAAAAGGCAAACTGTGTAACTTAAAACTTTAAGATTTCAGCTACTGTATGTAATTTACCATGTACTTCTATCATATGCACCCATCTTTATTAATGTTTTAAGTTACACAAGGACTTTGTAATCACTCTTTGTATATATGTATATGTGTGTGTGAGTACACACAAAAATGTGTGTATATGCACATCATGTATATACTACATATAATATATATATATAACATACATACTATACCTAAGTCTTTACATTTAACCATATTAAATTTCATTGATCAGATTCTGCTCAGTGTTCTAGCCTGTAATGATCTTTGTGAATCTTGACTTCATTTGGTTATTCAATAAGTAAACTGCATACAAGGAACTGGGTATACACATAAAAGTGAAAGTCTCTGCCTTTAAAGAGCCTATGTTATATTAAGGGAATTTAATTTGTATAGACTTATGTTTTTAAAACTACAAAGTAGCTTGGGGGTGAGGATGGGAGAAAGATGAGTTATCAGGAAAGGTCTGATGGAGGAGGGGATGGCTGAGTGAAGCCTCGTAGAGAGCTTAGATTCCAAAAGAACCTTAGTTTAGGCCCTTGTTACTTCTTGCCTAGGTTATTGAGATAGGCTCCCCTTTGGTCTCCTTGCCTTTGATCTCTTTCCTCTACACTACACATTCCACATAGCTGCCAAAGTGGTATATTCTCCTTTGCTTAAAAAGTCCATTTATTGCCCCTAGCATCAAATATAAACTTGTTTGGCATTTAATGCTCTTTTCCACCTGGCTGTAGTCTATCTTTCCAGATTTACTGTCACTCCCCTTCACACACTTTGTGATTCAAGCCAAACTCATCTACTTGTCTCTCACACAAGGCATTGTGGTTTTACACAAGCTGCCTCCATGCCTAAAATACATTTCTTTCTTATCCCTATCTCTAACAATCCCTAGTTTAAGATTCCTTTCAAGTGCCACTACTACATGAGATCTTTTTTGATCTCCCCTTCCCTAGCTGCTAGTGCCTCCCCCCAGCCAATGATATACCTATTTTACACACACACACACAGAATGTATACATTATTTCCCCTTCCTCCTGCCCATAGTATACAAATTTCCTGGGAATAAAGACTTTAATTTTTGTCTCTCTCTCACACTTAGCACAGTGTCTAGCATATAGTAGGTGCCTAATAAATGCTTTATGATTATCTGACAGGTAATGAAGAAGAGCATTCCAGGTACGGTTACATAGACTTGCCAAATACTGGGTGTAGCAAATGCTTGGATGTAAACCTGAGAGAAAGATAGGAGTCAGAGAGAAGGAAAGGAATTTAACTGCCAAACAAATGAACTACTAGGTAATGAGGAGCCAATGAAGTTTCCTAAGTGGGGGTGGTTATAAATTAGATCCATATTTTAGAAACATCAATTTTGCAGATGTGTGGAGAATGAAATGAAAAAAGACTACAATTAAGGAAACTAATTAGATCATAAAAGCCAGGGATAGAATGGTAGTAAACAGAAGACTGAGATGAGACATGCTGGGGAGATAGTGTCAACAAGACTTACACCTGATTGGCTATGGATAATAAGGATAAAGAGGAGAGCATGAATCTGAGGTTAAGAACCTGAGTAACTTGACAGAAAGTAATACTGGACACAGGAAATTAGGAAGTGGGTGGTACATTTAGGAGGGAAGATCACAAGTTACAATGTCAAGTTATCCCTCTGTGCTTTGTCGCCTAAGAATTCTGATGAAAGGCACCGTCTATGTCTTTATTCATATCATTGACAAATATATGTTAAACAGCACAGATCCTAGGGGATCTACTAAAGGAAGACCTCCTTCCAAAGTGACATTAAGCTACCGAGACTATTCCTTGGGACTGTCTCAACATTTAGCTAGCTCTGAATCCATCTAATTTTATTATTATTTAGCTAAAGATGTGCATCTTTTTCATTTGATTTTGTTGTTTTGGCCCTATCTTAGGTAAACCATGTAGAAAGCATTCTTCTCACTAGGCCCCAGTCAGTGACCAATTATCAAATGCTTATTGAATACTCTTAGAGGAGAATAACAACTGTACACCCCATATCCCATAGGGCTTTGGGAAATTGGCATATGTGTCTCTTGTTAATTTTCTTTTTGGGGAGTGAGGTGGGATTGGTTATAGTGGTGGTGAAAGACCTACCTTAGTTGGTTGTCACAGTAAGAAGTCCTGCCAACAGCAAAGGAGTTGGACCAATGTCACTGTTCCACTGAGATCTCTCTGAAAGGCAAGCTGGTGGAAAGCAACTGCAGGGAGGGGCATCTAAGGATCCTAAACCTTTCCTCTCCCCCAAGAGATCTATACGTACCTGATTATAAAGTTGTTCTCATCAACTCCAAAACCCATTTTCCTCTTATGGTTCTATGGGTTATGCATGTTCAGCTCTGTCACCACTTGCTTTCCCATTAAAGGGAGCTGATTCGGTACCCTCTGGACAGATATGATCCCGGGGCATCTTCATGGCTTCACCTCACAAAGCAGGCAGACTTCAGTTCAATCTGTTTCCTCCAGTCATCTCCCACCCTCCAATTCACTTAATGTAAGTCTTCTCAAGGCCCAGTTTTGGAAAGTAGTGCTAATTTTCACAAATCCTCTGAGGCCTAAGTGGAAAGTGTCTGTTTCCTTTTCACAATTAATATCCCTAAAGCAGCCCTTTATCACATTCCTTCTTGAATTATATTAATCTACATATATATCACTATTATGAAAACTCCTTGGAATTGCACTGGGACCAGGTCGATGTTTTCAGTGCTAAATAAATGTCCTATGAAATGAACTGAATGGAGCCATATCCCAGAAAAAACTTGATTCTTTGGCTTTGGTCTGTGTCTACTTACTCCATTATTGTCAGAAAAAAAAAAAAATTATTCTGGTATGCCTCCTTGCTCCTCTCCATTTAGCCAAATTTTCTCTCTCTTTTATCAAGTGGCACCTACAAACCATTCTGATCTGCTCCATCTCAAACTCCCTGTTGTTATTTCACATACCTGTTATTCCTTAACTATTTTGTCACATTGTTTTTTTCCAGTGGCAATTGGGGGTAAGTGACTTTAACCCCACACAGGCCACATATCATCTTAACCAGACTGCAAATTTCCTCAGGGGTTTTTTGTTTTCACCTGACACAAAGTAAGCTTCAAAATGACTTGATTGATGATTAATGAGACCAATGTTTTTTTTTGTTTTGTTTTTTTTATTTCTTCTTTATAAACAAATTGACATAAAAGGAATCTGGGTGAGAGCATCAGTGAGACCATGGGTAGCACTCTGTTCTATTAACCCAGTGACAAATGATGTTTATGGACAGCTTGTGAAATCAAACTCTTGGACTGGGAGACCAATGCTGGCAGCAAGGCTGCTTCAGAGGTGCTGGCAGCCACGTTGCCTTGCTTGTGTTGGAAGGGGAGGGGTGGTGAGAGAAGAATGAATTAAAGGAGGTGAGGGAAGACGAGAAGAAAGAGGGTTGTCTGGCCAAGCCAGAGGCAAGTTCATTGCTGGGTGCCAACTGACTATTCTCCCCAAACTTGGGAGTACCTGAAATGATTTATACCGTTCTTAGACATCTAATGGGTACCCCCTTCCTACCTCAATTTTCTTGATTCTTACAAATCATCTGATCCAAATCCCAGAGAGGCAGCTAAGGAGCAGAGGATGATGTGAAGGGGAACATACTGAAGTAGGACCCCTTGATGCCTTAAGCACTCTTTGAGGGATTTTTATCATTAGATTGAGTAAAAGAGAATCAGGACTGAAGGTAGAAAAGTGAATGGCCCTCTGTACTGACTAGGGAGTTAGATTCCAGGGCTGCCCTTGAACCTCTTCTACAGGGGCCTCTGGGGACTGTGGCTGGCTTTCCAGTCCCACCAGAAGAAAAATGTTTAACCTTCATAAGTCCTCTGGAAAGGGGCTAAGATCTTTCAGGGCTGAGGGAGAGAAAAGGGGGGTGGAAGGGGAAGATTATTGGTAGTTTTAAGTCTTATTCCTCCTCCTGCCCACTTCCTAGCCTCTAGATTGGAATGGATGAGAGCTGTGGATCACTGCACAGGTGCTGGAAAAAAATAAATAACAATAGAAAAGACTTACAAAAAGAAAACATTTGCACCATTAGTAGGGAGTATGTAGCAGGGGGAAGGGTTGTGGTGCACTAGGGAGGCCCCATGGGATGATGTAGGGTAGGGCCATGCTACTAACTTGATAGAAAACTCCCAAAGTCTGCACCTCTCAGGGTAGGGCTACTGGCAGTGGAGCTGGCTAGCACCACAAGGCCTAGTACTCTTGTTCTTTAAGCAGTGCCCACAATATGTAAGTGCCTGGTCTCAGCTCCTTAATCAGGGGCTCAGTCCATTCCCTCCATGCAAGGCCACACCACCCGGAATAAATACAAGGGGATGTGGGCCTCTGAATCAAATGTTGCTTCACTAGCTCCAGGTACCTTCTCTCTGTAGGGAAGGGTTGGGACCAGTAGATTTGGGGAAGGAGGAAGAGCAGTACCAATCCCAGATGAGAAGGTGGCAAAACTCCCCTGTCCCTCCAGAGGAATGAGTGTAGCAGGTGAATGGACAGTTCCTTCTCCTCTCCTTGGCCCTTCATGGAAGAGCATGTCACTGGAGGGAAAAGCACACATTTCAGAGTGACCAGCCTCAGTGAGGAAAGGGAGAGGGCAGGGGAATAGACTGGTCAATGTGGGGAGGGGAGGGAAAAGGAAGGAGACTGCTCCTTAAACAGCTTCCTGGAGTCTCATAGCCCTCTGTCAAGACAACCAGCCCAGGAGTAGCACAAGAAAAAAGCCAGCTTGGAGGAAAGAAGCCAGGCATTTCCGATCAGGTAATAAAAAATCCAGGTGGCCAAACCAGCTATCCAATGCATTCCCGTCTGGAGTCTTCCATCGGCACAGAAATGGGATAGCTCTGCAAACTTCCCCGGGAGCCGCCCATGAACAAGACCATTAAATTCACCTTTGTGGTTGGACAGCCCTCTTCAGGGCCAGGGGCAGAGCCTGTTTTTCCAGGAACCTGCTGGGTGCTGGGCAGGGGTCCGGAGGTGTGCGTGCGTGCGTGCGTGCATACAAGGGGCAGGGAGGGGTGCCTGCTTGACTTGGAGGCCCCCAGAATGATGCTGCATTGTGCTGGGCTGCACTGAGCCATGGGGGCCTCAAGCAGGTGTGAGCTGGGCCTCTGGGGCTAGGCAGATGGGAAAGATATCCTTCTCCAGGGGTTCTTCAGAACTTCCCTTGCTTTAGTCTGTCAATGTGGTAGGTGAGCTTCAGCGCTGGGCCCAGCTTTAGCCCCATGTACTTCATCATCATGTCACTGCGGAGGAGGAGCAGGGCCTTTCCGTCAATCTCCTGCCACCAGAGAAAGGGGAGTTAACAGAAGTCAGATAGTAGTTCCCTTAGAATTAAAAGCAGGCATAACAGTTATAGGAGCCTTCAAAAATCAAACAGAGATATTAAGGTGTTGCCTGGTATATCAGATATCACATAAGGATTACTCAGGTCTCAAGTTGTCCTTTCTTCCTCCTTGAGGCTACTTAAATGCTGGAGAAATAATTATTTGATTGGAGACCACATCAAAAATAACCTTAATCATGGCAATATATTTAACACTAAGAGCTTGGTGTTTGGAGTCTAAATTCGAAATTCAGAGTTGGAGTCAGGAAATATAAGTCCAAATCATAGTTCCAACACTTATTGTGTTTAACTCTGGGTAAATTTATCTTTCTTCCCTTCTGTGAGGTCACATGTAAAATGGAAATGATATAATTTGTACCACTTCCTGAACAGGGTCCTTTACAAACCTTAGTGTGCTATGTTAAAGGGTTTACAAAGTACAGTTCTTCTCTGGCATTTGAGGCTTTCCATTATGCCCCACTTTACCAACTCCATCTTGTCTTCCAGTGATTGGCTTTTCTCCTCATTGTCACATGAACATTCTGCTCTTCTCTTGGCCTCTTCTTTTCATTGAGCCTCTTCAAATGCCATTTGTCCTTCTGGGCATAGCTTAAGCCCAATTTGTCCTGGAATCTATTCTAATCTGTTGCTTCCTTACTATTTAAAATTTGTATATTAATGAATTACATATTCTCTCACATGAAGAGACAGCAACAGTGTGGGAAGAATGTCAGACCTGGGAGACAGGAAAGGTGGCTGTGGATCCTAGCCACTTACTAAGTGGTTGTGGGAAAGCTTTTGGGTTTCTTGAAGCCTCAGTTTCCTTATCCATAAAATGAGAATAACACCTACTTCAAAGAAGTGCTTGGTAATTCCTAAAGTGCTACACACATGAAAAATTTTATTATTATTGTTCTCCACTATTTTGTATGTATTTCATCTCCCAATTAGACTATGATGTCTACATCAGCAGAAGCTGGGTCTTTTCCCTTTGCATTTCTTATGGTGTCTGTCTAGCTCTAAGATGCTAACAGGTGCTCAACAGAGTATCTGTTAATAAATTGGCTGATAGAACTTTGGACCCAATTAGAGGGGACACTGTTTCCTCTGTAGTTTAAGAAAAATGAGTCAATTAATGAATAAGGATTACTGGGAACTTACTATGCACCTAGACTTGTACCAGGTTTTAGAAAAGAGGTTCTTAAATCTTTTCTAAGACAGAGGCCCCTTTTTGACAGACTAAAAAAAGCCTTTGGATGCTTTCTCAGAATAATAGTTTGTTGCCCATAATTGATGGGAATGCTAAATATCAGTTATATATTTAATGAAAAGAAAGATGTAAGTCTTTTCTCCCACAATTCCAATTTATTTCCAGATCCCTTAGGGGTTCTTGGACCCCAGGTTAAGAACCTTTGTGGTTAACTATTCAATGCTGAATAGTTAAACATAATGCCTGCCATCCAAAAGCTTACTGTCAAACTGCTAAGATAAAACTAACACACATAAATCAAATTCCATCTGAGATAGGTCCAAGAAGAGAATTACATGTTTTCGAAAGAGGTCAGCATGGGGTCCCAGCTGAGGATCAGCTTCTCTGACGAACTTCATCACATCTTCTACCGTCCAAGAGGAGGGGTCCCGGCTGCTCAATCGTGATGGGTCTCGGGATCCCAAATATCGATCAGAACCTATCAGATAGTAATATGAAATATTAAAGTCACATCATCTGCTTAGTCACATACAAACATGAAAATGTTATAAGCTAATAATTACTAATTTAATTTACTAATTTTAAAAAAAGACCAGCATTTATACTAAAATTTTTAAAAGACCAGAATTTATAGATCCAATAGTATTCACAGACTCTCAAAGTTTAAATTAATCTAAGAAGTCATCTAATCTAAGCTCACATACCTCCATAGGAATTCACTCTATAATTGTATAATAGCTGTTGGCCTTCCTTAGTTTTAAGGTCTCAAGTGATAGAGAACTCATTAGTTTCCAAGTCAGTTCATTTTAAATCTGAAAAAATGCTTTTAATACTTGGAAATTTTTCTTTATATCACACTGAAATCTATTTTTCTGTAATTTCTGCCCTCTGGAATCAAGGTGAGCAAAATCTAATCCCTCTTCTACAAGACAATCCTTCAAATACATGGAAGAAACTTGACTATCAACCAAGTCTTCTTTTCTCTAAACTATGTATAATACTCTTATATGGTCTTCATCTATCATGAAGCTGAAGCTTTTCATTACTCTGGTTACCCTCTAGCTTGTCTATTTTTAAAGATCCCTTTGAAACCCATTCTTTAAATTTCCTGTGGGAGGATTCCCGGAAGCATTGATTTAAGATGGCAAAAGGGCTCTTAGAGAAGTCAGTCATAATATCATGCCAGTCTACATTATGATTTGGGACACAGGATCAAGGAAAGTCTTTTACAAATGCAGGCTTAAACAGCTGGTCCAGTTTCCCACAAAAGTGACTCCTCTTAAGGAGGTAACCTATTCCTCTAACTTTCCCTTTAAAAAACAAATAAACAAGCAAAAAAAAAAAAGTATCACTCTTCTTCCAGTTAGTTATCAATTGCAAGCTCCTTTCAAGGAGGGATTGCTTCATTCTTTGTATCTTTTTCCCCAGAGTGACACAGTGTCTGGTGCTTAGTAGTAAATACTTAATAAATGCTTATTGACCAACTGATTGAAGGAGCTGAAAGGGACCTCAAGAGACCATCTAGTCCAAATCCTAATTTTATAGATCAAAAAACTTAAGTTCAGTGTAGTGAAATGATTTAGATAAATTCAAGCATCTTGATTTATGAGAGTAATTATGGCCTGTACAGCCTAGGAGTCAGAATGATACATGTTTAGGTCCTGCACATTCTGGGTGTGCAACCATGAAAGAGTTACTTAGCCTCTCAGTGCCTCAGGAAATTCTCTTAAGGTACTAAATTGCAGTAGAGTTGTTGATCTGCATTGGTAGGAATTTCCTATACCAGAGAAATAATATAGGTCGGAGTCCCCATCCCAAAAATAGATAAGACTGATATAATACTAATAAAGAAAGTTTAGGGAATGTCAATTCATAGCAACACAACATTTACTTACTAAGTGTCTATTATGTGCAGGGAACTGTGCTAGTTGTTTCTAGAAATAAACCACACAGTCCCTAGTGCAGGAAAAGAGAGGTAACTGTAATATACAAATATCACACATTTAGTCAACCATTGTATGCAGAGTCCTAGAGTCCTCTAACAATCTGAGGTTGATCTCATAGTGAGCTGCTACATTCTACTACTTGGTACTCTTTTGTCAGAGACAGACTCTTGGACATCATTGGCCGAGTCTGGAAATATTTCTTGTTCTTCTCTCTCTGGCCATTTACTCTTTTCTCATTGTCTTTACTGCTACTTGCACTCTGCCTTTATAATATCTGTTCAGGTTTTTCCTATCCTATCAAATAACCTGCTGGCAGTGGTGAAACTAGTCCTTGGCATGTGTTGCAATTAATTGGTGTAATAGAAATGAGACACTCTCCAGATTGTTCCAATGCCTGGACCTAAAGAGTTGGAGTTTGAACTTTTTATTAGCTGGGAATCTTACCTAAGAAATTCACTCAGGGCCCTTCAACATCTCCTACTAGAGAAGGAGGCAGTATATCTGGTAAACAGAACAGGTTTGAAATAAGCGTATGGTCTACTTTGCCCATTCTACCAAGCCTGTTTGAACCTCACCTTCAAAGCATTGGACCATAGAATGTGAGAAGTTTTTGAGATCATCTAGTCTAATTACTTCCAAATTGTCTTTATTTCAGAATGCCACCTCTGTTCCTGATCTGAGTATGTCAGTAGGGCTCTTAGGCAGACAGTGGGGAACCTTTATTTATCAGAGTTTGAAAAGAGCTTGAAATCTCAGCCCCATTTAGAGAAAGATCTGTTACTCTGCTCTATCCCAGTACCTTCAGTCCCATCAAACATGTCTCCAAAATAATTGTAACCTAGGTATTGGTTCCTATACCTGTGCTCTAATTTTGTTCAAATACTGTACCATACTACCACACCATAACATTTCTGGTCCTATGCCTAGAAATAGTAGAAAATAGTACCAAGTGGGTGCCCCGGTTATTAATTTCTAACACAATGGTTGCTATGTTGTTTGAAATGCTCAATATCACTTACTCTTTTGCCAGAAGATTCTTGGTCAATTACCTTTAGTTTCTTGAAAGTATGACTACATTAAATAATTGCCAATTACATATCAAAATTACAGAATAATGAAATTGGACAAGACCTCAGAAATATCTATCCTAACCTTTTTTTCTGTTCCACACTCCACATATGAGGAGAGAGATGAGTGATTTGGCCTGGGTCATACTATTAGTAAATGGCATAGAAAGGCCTTTAACTCTGAACTTTTAACTAAAAACCCTGTATTATTCTACAAGCTCATGCTTTCTTTTGGGAGCGCTAATCACTCAGCCATCCCTTCACCTTGGGAGAATTTCTATATTTTGGTTTATCTTGGATTCTTCCTCTTCCTCACTTCTATCCAATCAAGAAGTCCTACTAATACTGCTTTTGAAATATTTCTTCAAGAAAACAGCCCTAGCAGTCCCTGATTTTAATATATTATACATACATATATATATTAATATATTATAAAATTGTAATTATCAAAACAATTAGGTATTAGGTAAGAAACAGGAAGTCAGAATAATACACAATAGTTTAGATACATAATATATGGAATATATGAAACTAGTATTTGATAAGCTCCCAAATCTCAGATACTGGGGCAACAACTGACTCTTGTCACGTTCTCTTGATTCTACTTATTTCATTTAGCATCAGTTCATGTAAGTTTTTCCAGGCTTTTCTGAAATCATCTTGCTCATTATTTCTTATAGAACAATAATATTTTATTAAATTCTTATACTATAATTTATTAAACCATTCCCCAACTGATGGGCATCCACTCAATTTCTAGTTTCTTGCTACTACAAAAAAGACTGATACAAACATTTTTATACATATGAGTCCTTTTCCCTTTTTTATGATCTCTTTGGAATACAGACCCAAACTAGAGTAGAAAAACTGCTAGATCAAAGGGTATGCACAATCTCTGTGCATAGACTTTTGGGCATAGCTTCATATTGCTCTCCAGAATGATTAGATCAATTCACAATAATGTCCCAGTTTTTACACATCCTCTCCAACATTCAACATTATCTTTTTCTGTTATCCAGTCTGAGAAGTATAAAGTGGTACCTCAGAGTTGTCTTAACTTGCATTTCTTCTAATCAATAGTGATTTAGAGAATTTTTTCATATGACTAGAAGTGGCTTTAATTACTGTCTTAAAATTGTCTGTTTACATCCTTTGATCATTTATCAACTGTAAAATGGCTAGTATTTGTATAAATTTGAGTCAATTGTTTCTATATTTTAAAAATGAGGCCTTTTCAGTTCCAATGGTCTTGTGATAGAGATAGCTATCTGCACACAGAGAGGACTGTTGGAATTGAGTGTGGATTACAACATAGTATTTTCACTTTTTTGTTGTTGTTCGTTTGCATTTTGTTTTCTTTCTCATTTTTTTCCCTTTTTGATCTGATTTTTATTGTGCAACATGATAATTGTGGAAATATCTATATTAGAATTGCAGATATTTAACATATATCGGATTACTTGCCATCTAGGAGAGGGAACAGGGGAAGGGAGGGAGAAAAAAATTTGGAACACAAGGTTTTTGCAAAAGTGAATGCTGAAACTATCTATCCATATGTTTTTAAAAATAAAAAACTTAAAAAAAAAAAAAAAAGAAAGAAATGAGGCCTTTTATTAGAAACATTGGCTGTAAAAATTCCTTCCCAGCTTACTGCACTCTTTTAATCTTGGCTGCACTGGTTTTGTTTGTGCAAAACCTTTTAAATTTAATATAATCAAAATTATCCATTTTGCATATCATGATGTTCTTTAGGGACCATAAATTCTTCCCTTCTCCACTGATCTGAGAGGTATACTATGCCTTGTTTCTCCTAATGTGCTTTTAGTATTACCCTTTAGGTCTAAATCATGAAACCATTTCAACCTTACCTTGATATAGAGTGTTAGATATTGATCACTGCCTAGTTTCTGCCATACTATTTTTGCAGGGAAAATAAGAACTTTAATAAATTACTGATACAGGTGTGATCTGTGATTCATTAATTCTGGAAAGCAATTTGGAACTATGCCTCCCCAAATTATAAAATTGCACCATACCCTTTGACTCAGCAATATAAATAGTAGAGATACACTCCAAAGACATCAAAAAGAAATGGACTCATTTATACAAAAATGTCTGTACCTCTTTTTTTTTGTGTAACAAAAAATTAGAAACTACAGTAGTATCCATTAATAGGGAAATAACCAAACAAGTATGGTTATATGAATGTGATGAAGTACTATTGTACTATAAGAAATAAAAAAGGAGATGGTTTAAGAAAAACACTAGAAAAACAGATTCAAAGTGAAGTGGCCATAACAAAGAAAACAATATAACAATAATACTGTAAAGCTAATCAATTTGTTTTTGTTTCCTTATTTTTGATTTTTATTTTCAGTTCCAAATTTTCTCCCTCCTTTAACTTACTCCCCCAACCACTGAGAAAGCAAGAAATAAGATGCCCATTATACATATGAAATGATGCAAAATACATTTTCACATTAGCCATGTGGCCAAAAAAAAAAAAAAAAAAAAAAAAAAAAAAAAAAAAAAGGAAAAAATGCTTTATTATAAAAAAATTTTATTTACACACACAGATATGTATCATTTATTTCTCTGTTATAGCCTTCTATAAACTATCAGATACATAAGGGAATGATTTTCTATCATTCCTAGCACAATAGTACCACCACATAGTAGGCAGTTAATAAAAGACACCGGGCTAAGTTATCATAAGCCTCACCTGCAGATACTGTGTAGGCTCCAGAATTGGTAACTTAATCTTTTGTCTTCCACCTTCCTTGGGGCATCCTCAGAGTCAAAGCTGATACATAAGGAGGCAGGACACAGGGAGGAAGCAAAAGCAATGGCTCCTCAACTATTACTAACATGTCATAGTACTCTTTCCTTTCCAAAACCCATTTATTTCTTAGTCTAACTTCACTTATTAAATACCTATTATGTACCAGGCATTGTTCTAGGTGACGGGGATAAAAAACAAAACAAAACAAAACAAAAAAACAAAACAAAAGGTGAAACAATCTCTCCTTACGCAGATTATATTCTATTAAGGAAGAGAATAACTCTGTGTGTATGTGTGTGTGTGTGTGTGTGTACATTTGTGTGCTTGTATAACACATACAAAACAAATACAAGCGACAAGATAGGTGGGGAGAAAGGAACCAGTGATTGATGGCAGGGTAAAAGTTGGAGAGGAAATCAGGAAAAGCTTCATATAGAAGATGATTCTTCAGCTGTTGTCTTGAAGGAAGAAAATTTAATTAGGTAAAGGTAAGAAAAGAATACATTCTAGACATGAGAGATAATCAGTGAAAAGTCATTGAGACAGGAAATGGGAGTTCCATGTTTAAAGAACAAAAAAGTCACTCTATTTGAATCATAGGATATAGAAAGGGGAGTAACATATGAGGTTGGAAAGAGCTTGAGTACAGTACATAAAGAACATTAAAAGCAAAATAGGAGAGTTCATATTTTATTCCAGAAGCAAGAGGGAATAAATGGAGCTTTTTGTGCAGGAAAGAAATAGACAAATATGAGCTTTAAGAAAGTCTTTTTGGTAGCCATGTAAAGGATGGATTGGAGAAGGGAGGGACTTGAAACATAGTTAAGAAACTAAGATGGTAACTAAATGAACAGAGAAAAAGGATCTAAGTGAATATTATGAAGGGAGAAAAATCAAGATATGGTAACTGATTGAATATGTGATAGATCATAGAATTTAGAGTAGGAAGAATTCTTCCAACTCAATCATTTTACAAATTAGGAAAAAGGAGATCCAGAGCATTTAAATGATTTATTCAAGACCATATCAAGAGAATAAGTCTAGGATCCAATAGCTGCTTTCTACAGACAAAAAATATGATCCCCTTTGCTATGAACAGGAGACATGGAAAACTTCTATAATATGCCTGAAAAAATTCAATAAGTTGGTGGGGGGAAAAAATATGAAGAGGTCTTTTAGCCTAACTTCTTCATCTTTGAGATACTGACATAGAGTCTCAGAGAGTGATTTCTCTGAAGTCATGTAACCTGATCCTAATTGCAGTACTCTTTCCATGACTTTGTTTTCCTAGCTTTGCTATTTGCCACTTATAACTTTGGACATTTTTCTCTCTGAGCCTCAGTTTTCTCTTTCATAGAATGAAAGGAGTAGAATAGAATGATTTATAAGGTCCCTGCTAATTCTAAATGCTAAGATTGTATAATTCCCACATTCTAGCTATATTAATTTCTTTCGCTATTTTTGCAAGTAGCATTTAGAGATTCAGATGGAGGTTTGGAGTTTCCCTAGGAGTCAATGAACCCAAAGTGTCCCCAAAACCATGCTACAAATCCTTCTTGAGCTGTGGGGCTCTTAATGATTACATCCTAATAATTAACCCACAAGAAGCAGAGCAAAGATGGCAGAAGGAAAGCAGAGATTTGCTGACCTCTCCCCCAAAACAGCTTCAAATTCCTTTAAATAATCATTCTAAACAGACTTTAGAGCATCAAAACACCCAAAAAGATAGAGTAGAACACTTCCTTGCTGAAGACAACTTAGAAGATCAGCAGGATAAATCTGTGGCACAAGAGTGGGAGTCCAGTGTGCAGTCCCAGTGTAAGCTGCATCAGCGCAGCCTCAGCTCCAGACTCAGTCCTACCACTCTAAAGCATGAATGGGCCTTGGGCCTCTGAATCAGTAGCAGTACTAATGGTTTCCAGATTCTAAGCACAGAGATTACCAAAAATTACTTGGAAGATCAGCTAGAAAAGTCTGTTTGTAGGGTGAAAGGGCTTTGGGAAACCAACAAATGAGGAATAGGTGTGGGTGATGATGGCAGTGGCAGCTTTTGGAGATTTCAGGTCACAGTAAGTCTTTCTGCTAGCACTGGAGGACTCTGTTACTTTAGCACACTAGATCTTATAGGTACAATGGGGCAGGGGCAGAAAAGAGTGCTTGTGGTCAGATCCCTAGAATGATTTCTGAAAATAGTTTGGGACAGTGCACCCCTCCACCTTAGAAACAGAGCCTTACTTTAGCAGAGAGTTAAAAGTCAAGTAATAGGCTGGGAAAATGAACAGACCATAAAAAGTTACTATGGTGACAAGAAAGATCAAAACACACATTCAGAAGAACATAAAGTCAAAGCTCCTACATTCAAAGCCTCCAAGAAAAATGAGAATTGATCTCAGACCATGGAAGAGAGCAAAAGGGATTTTGTAAATCAAGTATGAGAAATAGAAGAAAAATTGGGAAAAGAATTGAGAGGGATGCAAAACAAAACAAAACAAAACAAAACAAAACCCACAAAAAATCTAATAATAAGAATGCCTTAAAAAACCAAAATTGGCCAAATGGGAAAGGAGGTACAAAAGCTCATGGAGGAAAATAATTCCTTCAAAGTTAGAACTGAGCAAATGGAAGCTAATGACTTTATGAGAAATCAAGAAATAATCAGACAAAACTAAGAATGAAAAAATATAAAACTGTGAAATATCTCACTGGAAAAAACAATTGTTCTGGAAAATAGATCCAGGAGAAATAATTCAAAAATTATTGGTCTACCTGAAAACCATGATAAAAAAGAGCTTTGATATTATCTTTCAAGAAATTATCAAGGAAAACTATCCTGATATTCTAGAATCTGAGGGTAAAATAGAAAGTGAAAGAATCTACTGATCATCTCCTGAAATCCCAAAATGAAAACTCCCACGAATATTATAGCCATACTCCAGACTCCCAGATCAAAGAAAAAATATTACAAGCATGTAATATTCTAGTATTCAAGTGTAGTGAGACCACAGTCAGGATAACATAATATTTTAGCAGTTTCTACATTAAAGGATCTGAAGACTTGGAATATGATATTCCAAAAAGTAATAGGGCTAGCTTACAACTAAAAATCATATACCCAGCAAAACTGAGTATGAGTATGAGTATCAGGAAAGTGATATGATAAGGGACTTAATAAGATTTATATGTTTACATTCCTACATGGGAGGATATTTGTAAATTTGTAACTCAATAGCACTTTCTCATTTTTATGCAGTTTGAAAGAGTATACATATATATATATATATATATATATATATATATATATATATATATATATATATATATATGGATAGAGATAGATATATAAATGAAGGGAACAGGTGTGAGTTGATTATGAAGTAATGATATCTAAAAAAATAAAATTAAGGGGTGAAAGGGGAATGTGCTAGAAAGGGAGAAGTGGAATGGCATAAATTATCTGCAATAAAAGAGGCAAGAGAATATTTACAAGGGAGAGGAAGAAGAGAAGGGAAAGACCGAGTGAACCTTACTCTCTTAAGAAGTGGCTCAAAGAGGAAATAACATGTACATTCAATATGAGTATAAAATCTGTCTTACCTGCAGCATAGTAGAAGGGGAAGTACATACTGGAAGAGGGAAAGGGGGATAGAAGAGTAGCCATTCTGGGGAAGGGGATGACTAGTAGCAAAACACTTTTTGTGGAAAGTCAAGGTGAAAGAAAAGAGAGAACAGAACAGAATGGTTACAGTTAGCAATAATTTTGAAAAGAATTTTGAAGCAAGTTTTTTTGATGAAAGCTTCATTTTTCAAATATATAGAGAACTGAATTAAATTAATTTTTTAAAAGAGTCATTCCCCAATCTATAAATGATCAAAAGATATGAACTATGCCTAAAGGGTTATAAAATCAGGTATATCCTTTGACCTAATAGTACCATTAATATGAATCTCAAAAAAGATTTTTTAAAAAATGAATAGGATCTATATGTAAAAAATATTTATAGCAGCTCTCTTCTCAGGGCAAACAAATGGAAATCGAATAGACGTCCAACAATTTGGGAATGGCTGAATTGTGGTATATAATTATCATGGAATATTATTATTATTTTTTTTAAGTTCAATAGGATTTTATTTTTCCAATTATACATAAAGGTATTTTTCAACATTAATTTTTGTAAGATTTTGAGTTCTACTGGGAAGTGAATGTAAATTGTTAGCACTACTGTCTATCTACCCAGGTTACTTATACCTTCGGAAGCTAATAATTAATGTGCAACAAGAAAATGGTATTTACACACATATATTGTATCTAGGTTATATTGTAACACATGTAAAATGTATGGGATTACCTGCCATCGGGGGGAGGGAGTGGAGGGACGGAGGGGATAATTTGGAAAAATGAATTAAAAAAAAAATGATTAAAAGGGAAAAAACACTAAAAAAATCACAAGCAAGCAAACAACAATAAAAAAAGTGAAAAAAAAAAAAAAGATTTTGAGTTCTAAAATGTTTTCTTCTCTTCCTCTTTTCCCTAAGAGACAGCAAGCAATCAGATATAGGTTATACAAGTACAACTATTTTAAACACATTTCTGTATTAGTCATTTTATGGGGGTTGGGGGGGAAGGGAAAAAAAGCAAACAAACAAAAAAAAAAAGTAAAAATAGTGTGTTTTGATCCACATTCAGTCTCCATAGTCTCTCTCTGGCTGCAGATGGCATTTTCCAATCCAAGTCTATTGGAACTGTCTTGGATCAGTGTTTTGCTGAGAAGAACCAAGTCTATAATGGTTGATTATCACATAATCTTGCTGTTACCATGTACAGTATTCTACTGGTTCTGTTAATTTCACTTAGCATCAGTTTATATAAGTCTTTCCTGGCTTTTTGAAATCAGCTTGCTCATCAGAATATTATTGTTTTATGGGAAATGATGACCAGGATGCTCTCAGAAAAATCGAGAAAGTCCTCCACGAACTCAAGAAAAGTAAAATGTACTATGTATGCATAAAGTAATGGCAATGTTATGGGATGATCAGCTGTGAATGATTTTGCTATTCTGAACAAAACAATGATCCATGTCTACACTGAAAGATTTATGATAAAAAATGCCATCCATATCCAGAGAAAGAACTGATTGTGTCTGAATACAAATTGAAGCATACTCTTTTTATTTATTTATTTATTTTTACTTTACTTTTCTTGAGGTTTTTTTGGGAGGGAACATGACTTTTATAGAAATGTTTTGTACAACTTCACACTTTAAAAGGGGGTGGAAGGGAAGGGAGAGAATCTGAAACTCAAAGTTTTAAAAACAAATGTAAAAAATTGTTTACATGTAACTGGGAAAATAAAAAAAATATTACAATGTTAAAAAAACGACTCACAAATTCCTTATGTTTCATTATGTTTAATATTCTACTGTAGATTCACCAAAATACTGCTATGAAAGGGAAAGGCCATATGGTTTAAACAAAAAAGAATCCATAAGTTTGAAGATCTGGGATTTATTCCCCTGCCAACTACTAATTATTTGCTTACCCTTCGGCAACAAATAATCATCAGGTACTTTTTATAGAAAAATACTAAAAGAAAAAAAAGTTATATACCAGTAAACTTTTTAAGTGGGTAACAAGTTCTCTAAGCCTCATCCATAAAATGGAAAATAGAATACTATTTTGAAAATGAAATTAGATATCAATAAGGTAATTTGTAAAATGTAAAGTTCTACACAAATGAGTTACTATTATGCAAGGTAGATCCATTTCAGACTCTATACGAGGAGGCTCTGTATCTGAAGTACTGTGTTAGGGAAATTGCATATTACAAACACTAAAAAGAATGTAAGTCCTATTATATTTTAGTAGATACACATATAATATGACTAATATATCAAAGTATCCATCTATTAACCCATTGTCCACCACTGTTTTCTCACAGAAAGGAGCCACCAAAGACTGTTTCTGCCTTGTAGGTGAGGTTCCTGAGGCAGTGACTTACTTATTACACTGGGGCACTGACATGCTCTGAGCCCACCAGAAGTTGCTTCTTAGCTTTGCTCATTTTTTACTTAATCTAAAACTACCAAGTACCTAGTTGAGGGTAACTATTATTTCAATTTCTGTTTATGATTCAATGTGTTCTAAAGAGCAAGACTACCTGTGATAAATTATGCAGACACTTTCCAACCTGTATAAAGGTTCTTATGTTAAAGGAGCCAGCCCACCAGAGTACTACAATGTTCTGCTACTCTCAGCACCAGTGGAGTAAAGTACTGGCTGGACCTTTAGAGGACCATATAAGATCTGTACTTGATGGGAATCTGGTCTCTGTCTGACCCTCGGCCTGTGATCATTAGCAAGGCTGTCCTAGTATAAAATGTACCTAACTGCTTTTGGAAAGATGGCAAAATTTTTATCTATACTACAAAGCAACTGCTTGCCAGGAAAATTCATTGATGTAACCAGTGATAATGTTCAATGTTCCCCCCCCTTTTTTTCTGAAATGCTGCTACTTTTTTGGGGGGAGAGGGGGTATTCTGAGTGTATAAGGCACACTTTGAACGAGACTGCTTGATGGAAACAACCTCAGACTGATATTTTCTTCTGTATCTCAGTAGAGGGCACCAATTCCAAGCAGTTAGTAAACCTAGTTTGTGAGGGACAAATCCTCAGAGTTTTCCAGAGAGACCAACTATACAAATCTAAACTCTTTTATGGAGGGTGGAGATCAGGTGTGATCACATGCCTAACCTGCTGATGGATAAAATCTTCAGTAAGCATTAATCTTCTTTTCCCTAAGACTGATTGGTCCTACCACCCAGATAGATCCACAACAAAATCAGCTTTGTGTCCTTTCTCAGAAAGGGATCCAAGACAAAGAAGTGAGGATGACCTTGAGAGTATAGAGGATTCAAACTGGGGTTACTCTAAGAACACAGATCTGAATACATAACAAATCCAACTCAGATTTTTAGTAGCACTTTGAGGTTTTCAAAATACTCTAGTAACAACACAGTGAGATATTCAGCACAAATGATCTCTAGTCTCCAAACCCAGCCCTCTTTCTACTACTTCAAGCTGCCATCATTGGGATGCAAGGACAGAAACCTCTGTGATTTTAAGCAACTTTATGATTCTGAGGGTAGGGGTGCTTACATATAGTATGCACCTAATTGATGTTTGTTGAATAGTATTGAAAAGAGCAATTTTGAAAAAATCATTTTAAGAGAGAAGTTGACAATATAATTTATTCAGAAGACACCAGGGCAGGATGCTGGTACTTGTCAGAGGAAGAAAGACCTTAGGGCAATAAGCCTGGAGAAGACCAAGGGAAAACAGACCGGTGGCTTCACTAGGCTAAGTCCTAAAAAGAAAAACTCCTTCTCTTAATGTATATCAGCACCTACTGGCAATTAGTTTGATAATCTATAAAATAGGGACAATAGTATCTGTTAATACCTAGCTGATTATATTATTGTAAAGCTCTAATGACATAATGCACTGGAAGCCCTTTGCAAACATTCTAGTATTCAAAAGAATCAATTAACAGTTACCTCAGGCAGAAGAACAAACACTGGGCCTATGATTTCATTAATACAGAGTGCTATCTACTGGGTGAGGAAACTCCCTTTATAGGTCAGAACCAGTTGCCAGGGACACTAAGAGGTCAGATAGCCAAGAAGTGACCCCCAGGGCTGAGAGTGATGATCAGTACTTGGAGTAAAAATCTGTTTTTTAGCCATTGCTGGGATCAGGGCTCAGCAGAGTTCCTTGCACAGTATCTCAAGGTCTCTCTTAAGAACTTTAAAATCAATTGTATGACATGGGAGACACTGGTCTAGATCTGCCCAGCACATCATGTCCTCATCAGAGGAGCTGTGCTGTATGAGCAAAGTAGAATTGAATTAGCCCAAAGGAAATGCAAAATATGCAGAAGCCACCCCAAATATTCATATTTATTTGTGCCTGACCTATGGCACAGCCTTCCAAACTCACTGGTCTGATCAGCCACAGTCAGATATATTGTTAACTCGATTCTAACATGGTGATGTCAATTTGGTCCTCTTCAAGAACAGAGGACAACAACCAATTTAAAGCAGGCATTCAACAGAGAGTGAAGGTCTGACTAGTGGCTCCCAGTCCAGGGCAAACTCCAGAAAAAACAATATAGGGAGAGAAAAGGCTGGGTGGAAAAAGTGCCCCCATCTTCACATCCATCTCCACATATAATTGAGCAATTCTGCTTAGTTAAATGTAGAGGGCTGGAACTTTGAAAAAGCATACTTAAGATTCAGTATAGTTGATGAGATAACAATTGTCTAGCTAAAGATGTATTCACTCTAGTCAAGTACATATATTTAAGGTAATATGGTGACATGCGGGCTCTCCTCACAAGCTGTGGTTGGGTTTGCTCTGTGTGAGGTAATAACGTGATTATACTGGAGTGTTTAAAGTTTAAAGGAGTCACAGAGGACTCTCAGTCTCTCAGCCTGGGCGACCTCAGCCACAGAGGAGACTTCAGGCTCCAGACTCCAGAGGCCAGACTCCATCTTTGGCCAGACAACTGCTTGCTCTCTTGCCTCCTGCCTCCTTCACTTCATTTCCCAACTAAGCCCAAGGCCTAGGGCTGATCCCAAGGCCCACCAGAAAGCTAGCCTGGACATTACAGTTAAAGGGCTTGGCTCTCAGGACCAGATGAGAAGGCTCTGTAACTCTTTTGTGTCCTCAGCCTATCTTTTCTTGGATGATAGTGTACCTCATACCAGTGAAGAAGTAGATTTTGGAACTAATTTTGCTCAGAGACCCAAAAAGGTTATATATGATGGAATTGAAGGCGATGGTTTCATCAATAAATATGCATTCTAAAAGCTGCAACATGGTATATAGTAGGAAAAAACTCTGGATCTGATACCAAAAGAGGCTCAAATTCCTGCTCTGTTACTCACCACATGTATGATCTTGAACATGACACTGAAGTTCTCTCCACTGCAATTTTTTCTTGTAAAATTAAAAAGGTGAACTAGAAAGAGGATTTTTAAGGTCCTCGTGATCCAAATGAGTGCTATCCCTTTCAAAGGAATACACTTGAGCACTTTTAGAAATCACAGAATCTCTGTATTGGAAAGGATATCAGGGTCATTCGCTATCTGAACAAAAATTCCTTCTATAATATCTCCAATAAGTGATGTAACTGAAAACTCATTTACTTCCTGAAAGCTCATTTCACTTTGGGGTAGCTTTAATTTTCAGGAAGTTTCTATTTTTTCTATGGAGCCCAAATCTGCCTCTCTTCAACTTCTATCCACTGGTCCTAGCTCTTCTCTGTGGCCTCTTCACATGGCAGCTCTGCACATTCTTAAACACAGGTATCATGTTTCTACCTCTTATCTCCAAATAAATACTTATATGGCATGTTCTCCAGATGTCTCATCATTCCTGGCCATTCTCCTCTGGAAATGCTCTAGCTCAGCAGTATTCTTTCCAAAAAATCTGCTTGTTCATCCATTAATAGAGGAGAATGGGACTATCATCTTCATGAATATGGTGTCTACAATTTATGATGCCTTTGGAACAACTGCAGTATTACTAGAATTAATGTGTAACGGCTAACGTAATCATTTTGATGGGGACACTGTTCTCCTTACTTTTAATTATAGTGCATCTAATGGAACTGTTTTGCTCCCACTTCTTTAGTGCCTTAAGGTTTACAAGCATGTTTCTCTAAGGTAGGTTATAATATTACTATGATCCTCATTTTACAGATAAAGAAGCTGAGGCTTGGAGACAATATGGTGCTATTTTCACATTTGGGAAGTATGAGGGCCACATTTTCCAATTCAGATTGCTGTGCTCTTTTTCACACCAATACACTGTCTCAGATAGTTTGGTACAAAAGCTGCTCTAGGCTTCTCCAAATGGCAAGGATACTATGAAAGGTCTAATGCAGAGAAAAGTCAGTCATTTGTCCAGGAAAGAAAGTTTATATTTGGACATTGAAAGCTACCGAAAAATCTAAATTATATACTGAGGAACATACCCAAATTCTAAAATGAAAACAATTACAAAGAATGAAAGCAGTGGGGATCACAATATATAAATATGTTGGTGTTGACTTTAGAACTTGTAGGGCTTCTCCAGATCAATGAAGATATTGGGAAAGATAGCTATCTTATGATTGTCAATGACGTTTATGGTTCTATCTTGGAAGCTCATAAATGTAGCAGGGCATTGAACAATACAATATCAAAGTTCAGAGCTGGAAGAGACTTTCTAGCCCAACCCCTTCATTTTATAAATGAGGAAACTGAGGCCCTGAAAGAAGAAATGACTTTCCCCAAGACTGTATTATAGCTGATTAGTGACAAAGCTGAGACTAGAACCTGGGTCTTTTGATTTCCATTGCAGTTCCATTCTCCTATTACACTGCTTTCCAAAGAATAGCAATGTTGAAAAATTAAAGAACTAGAGGGAGAATGGTAAGCAGAGTCAAAGAAAGGAATAAAGTATAAAATTAAAATTCAGAACAGAGAATTTTGTCCTCTGGGGAAAAGGCCTTATATTGCCAAATCACGAGTGAACACCTATCTACAACTCAAAGAATATCATCTCAAAAGAAAATCTTTGTACTAATCAGACTAGGAAGTAGCACATTCATATACATTAACACACACACATACACAGATACTCACTTCTGAGTTTCCACTTGGATGACAGCCAAGAAAATGCCATTACTGAAAGGACTGAGAGTCAGGTTTGCTTGGATAGTAGAGAGGTAGAAGAGAAAGAGAAGTACATACTCAGTGGTTTCAACTCTTATAAGAATTTGGTTAACTCATGAAACTAATTCTACTAGTTAATTCTAAGAAATAGCTTTCAATGATTTTTAGGAAACAAATCATTATAACTTTAATAAGATACTTATGAGAGAAAATGAAAAATTATTGACATATACAGGTATTCTAAAACTATAAGTTATTGCATGGAAACCTTTGTTAGGCACTCAAGAAATTATGCAGTAGTTATTTGCGATCAGTTGCTATAGGATTTCAGTACCTTGACAAGAAAAATACTTAGGAATTCTCTTGGGAATCATCCCTGATGATATCCAGACAGAAATAGCATATAAGATTTTATTTCAGGAGACAAATGAATGGTGTCTTTTATCTGAAAGGAACCAAGGAAATCCCTGTCCTGGAAAGGCCGAGAGTGGGACCAAATGCAGAGAGCGGGACCAAATGCAGAGAGCTAGACAAACACTAGGCTGGGTAATTTTATAGCTATGGATAATAACTATTCTAAGACATCTCAGAATGCCTAAGATCACTTCTTCTGTAAAGTGGTCCTTGATTCCCTGATCCAGAAGTGATTTATTCCTTCTTGCCATTCATATAACACTTTTCAACATTCTTAATACATTCTCACCCTCTACCTTTTGGATGTTCCACTGTCAAACTGATCTGTCTCTAATTCTCCCATTTCCCATCCTCTGATCTTCACAATGGCTATCTCTCATTCCTAGAATGTACTCCCTGCTCTCCTCTGTCCCTCTTTAAAATGAAATTTAAGCACAACCTTCTACTTAAAGCCTCTTCTAATCTCCTGACTGTTGGTATCCTCCATCCTAACTATTATATACACATTTTGTATTTATTCCATATATGCATATGTACATATATGGACACACATAAATTTATATATGTGAATTTATGTCATCTTCCTCTATAGAATTTCATTTTTTTGTACCTACCTAGCACATAGTATGTACCTGAAAATGAACGACCTCATTTTCCCTATTAAGAATGTGAGATTAGGGCAGAAGATCATGTTTTATCTTCCTTTGAATCACACAAAGCACCTAGGCACAAGACTTGGTACATAATCAGTATTCAGTAAGTATCTATTAAATGAATGAATTAAGTTCTGTTAGCCAGAAAACCAGAAGGATTCAAAACCTCCTCATCTACTCATACTATTATTAATGCCATGTAGTCCTGTAGAAGTATCTGTTCCTCAGTATGGGTGACTGGAGTCTGGCTTCTGGGAAAGGGAATTTCCCAAATGAAAATGGCAGAGAAGATATTAAGACACAGTTTATATTCCAAGGTATGCTGATAATTCATTGAAAGGAGCCTTGAGAGTATTACTTTTCATCATGAAACACTTTTGGACGACTATTTAAGTATATGATCCTATTTTACCAATTCAGCTCAACCTTTATGTGGAACAGCTCATGCCTGATCTGTAGGAAACATGGTCAGAACAGATCTTTCTTCTCCCACTTGATTCTGATGCTATAGAAATGCTTCTTTATACTACCATGAAGTAAAGGAGAAACTGATGAGAAAATGTGTCCTTCCACTTCAAAGAAAGAAAACAGTGAGGAATCAAAGGAATGGCTGAAATGGCAACATAATGACCTTGCCCTTCCTATAAAACATTTGAAAGTCAGAATCCTTTTCTCCCAAAGCATACTCAGTTGGGAAGGACGTTCCAAGAAACTTTTGAAGGATCTTACCTCTCTCCTGAATTAAGATGAGCCCAATGTTTTCAGAGTTCTGGCTTCCCTCTGAGTGGTTCAGTACGCGGGGCCTCAGAATGTAGCAGTCTAGCCCCCTGCCTCCTCGGACCTCTCTTAGATGTGCTTAGTCACTTAGACGGCCACGTGGCACATGCTGCCCTGCTATGAGCCTGGTAGGTTAACTTTAAAAAGTGATTTTCCAGCCCAAAGATAGTAGGAACATGAATTGGCTTGCAGGAAGTGGAGAAAGTTTATTTGGTATATGCCAAAAGAAACATAGGATAGCCAATCATTAGGGAGTAAGTTTCTCAATCTGTATTCTGAGACTAATTTTCCTGTCGGAGAGAAGTATCTATTCTAGTTCACAACTGCCAAAGTTAGGAATGAAATAATTCTGGTGGTTTAAAAAGAATTGTGCCTTCCAGATTCTCAGCATGAGATTCATTGAGTCACCTATTTGTGCCTATGCAGACCCAGAGGTAATGAGAAGAAGCCAAAGAATTGAGAAGATTAAAGTTCAAGAGAAAGCAAAAGATGGGCATGAGACTTACTTCCCCAGGCATGGCAACAGTAAAGGGACAACAAGAAAGGCCTGACGTGGAGTCAGAAAACCTAGTTTCACATCCCAGCTTGGCAACACAATGAGCTTGAGCAAGGCACTTACCCTTTTTGGGCCTTAGTGTTCTTCTCTGTAAAATGAGGGGGTTGGATTAGATGATCTGTTAGGCCCCTCCCTTCCAGCTCTGTGATTATTCTGTGATCTGCCCCTAGAAAGTAAAGCTCTTCTCTAGGCATAGATGCCCTGTAACTATGCCAACCCAGGGCCACCTCCAGCCTCCTGACTCCTTCCACCATCCCGCAGGTGCTGTCCAGGGCTAGGCCCATCCCAGCTCCTACCTGGTAGGTACCTGTCGTGGTCGTACTCAGTGGTAGGCAGCTGCATGTGATTCTGCGTGAAGGGCTGGTTGCCGAACAGGTTGCTACTCCGGAGGTTTCGGCACAACTTCTCCAGGAAGCGAAGGACGAAGGTAATGCTGTTGACCGCTGGCAGGTTGAGGGTATGCTGCTCCCGGTCAAACACAGCTACAGAGTTAAGCAAACACGGCAGAACACATAAGCCCCTGGTGCAGGAGGAGCTGGGGCCGCACTGCTGCCAACGCCTGCCTTTCAGTGTCACCTGGTTAAACAAAGGCAAGTCAGTGCCACTGATATCCACCCTGCTGATGGGCTTCCGATTTGGGGGGAGGGGACCTTCTGCTCCAGCGTTCATGGATCTGTGATAATGGGAAGAGTCAGGACAGGTCTGTTATACCTCAGGTTGCAAATCAAGTCTACTCAGCTGTAAAAACAAGTAGGAATATATCTAGTTCTCCATCAGCTAAGTTGAGCCTCAAGGGAAAAATATCTGCTTTTTCGGGAGCTGTCTACACAAGTAGCGCTCAGAAGATAAGACATACTACAGGGAGGAGATAATCCACAAAAGGCAGAAGAAATTGTAGCAATTTCCAGTACAGATTATTTTAAAAGGGTTCATTTGTATAGCACTTTAAAGTTTACAAAAAGATTTTGTCACAATAACTCTATGAGCTAAGGCAAGCATTCTATGATTATGTCCATCTGACAGATAAACAAACTAAGTCACAAAGCTAACTCAGCAGAAGTTGAGGGCTGCAGTCCAGTAGGAAGAGACTGGGTTTGAAGACATAAGACAAGAGTTCAGAAGGCAGGTTTGCCACTTGTAGGAAAACTCCTTTATCTCTTAATATTCTCTATAAAACGATACCTTTAGTACCTATTGCATGGCACTATTGTGAAAATCACAAAACAGCTAAAACTCAAACCCAGAATTATTCCCAAATCAGTGCTTTTGTTATTACATCGTGTTCCAGCTGGGTGCTTGGACAGTCTAATGGCCATGTGCTTATGTTCTGGTGTTTGCAAAGATGGCATCAAGGTACTGAAGGGTCTGCCAGGAATCAGTGGGGGCTTCTCAGGGCTAAAGGTTGCTGTCAAATAAGGAGAGAAAATGATAGAGACGAGGGGAGTCCAAGTAGTATGTAGAGAACAAAAGATGTCTGTCTCTCCTTGTTGGTTTTCATCAGAATTGCTAAAGGGGAAAGAGAAGGCGTCAGAGAAGAGTGTGTGTGTGTGTGTGTGTGTGTGTGTGTGTGTGTGTGTGTGTGTGTGTGTGTGTGTACAGAAATAAAGCATAAGCTTTGGGAAAAGAGCTCTGCTTAGGAGAAGGACACAGCAAAGCTAGGTGAGAGGTGTTGAACTTCTCTGAGGGTGGGACTGGAAACTCCCAAATAACTTGGAAGAAACTCTCCTATTGATTCTCATTTTTGGAGAAATCTGCAAAGTGATATATTTATGTATGAGCAGGAGAAGTTGACATTCACTGAAGCATGCTTGGGGCAGAGGCAGGTAAAAGTGGACTAAATGGAGGGAGAACATAGGTCTTATTTAAGGCCTATTCACTGAGGAAAAACCATCATTGTATTGGCTCGATAGCTGACAAAAAAGTCCATGAATGGAGACTTGGGAAGCTTGATGCTTCTGTGGGGAAAAGGGAAACACAAATCTGAGAAAGGACCCTTCTTCCTACAACCCACTCTCCCTAAGGAATATTATCCATTTTTTTCCCCCTGGAAATTAGGGAAATAAGGCAGATTAAAACATACATCAAGAAGAAAACCCTGCCCATCTAGCCACCTGGAGCCCTGGTCATGCCTGTTCAGTGAAGAAGGGCAAGGCTAGGGCCCCAGGCAGCTGGGAGAGGGTGCTTACCTGAGATGACTTCCCCGCCATGGCCTTGCTTGAGGAAGCTGAAGACTGTCTTCTGGTGGTAAGCACAGTCAATACAGGCCTGTACTGCCTGCTGCAGGACCACTGACGCCCGTGCTGGTCCGAAGTGGTCAGGCAACTGCTGGACCTTCTTTTTGTCCAAGTGGGGGCCAGTGCTGCCATTCTTGTTCAAGTAGATGCAAACTGCAAGGGACAAAAAAAGTAGTGGGACTCAGCAAGATGTCAGAGAAATCAGAGTTCTTCTACCTTCACCTTCAGCTTCTCAGTCCTAACATATTCTTGCCCAGTGCAATACCACAGAAGATGGGGGTGGCTTGGGGGAGGGGTAGAGTAGGGAGGAGAAAAGGAAGCATGTACCCAGTTGTTAATGGCCTGGGCCAAAAGATCAAAAGTTCTGGGAATAATGCCTACTGGGGAAAATGATGCTGTCAAAATGCCAGGGCCTGAAACAAGTTATCTTTATTGTGCTGAAAACAAAATTCCTAACATTCCCCCAAATATACATTCTTACATATCCTTCCTGTTCCTCTCTTCAAGTATTCTCCCTATCTCTTGATCACTGTCTTTTTCCTCATACTGTGTCTATTTTTCTGCTTTTGTACATCCTGAAAAGGGGACTGAAAGTGGGAGGAGGAGAGCAGAGGAGACCAGAGCATCAGGTGAAGAAGTAGGTTCAATGAGAGAAGAGTGGAATTAAGAGATCCTTCCTTCTGTTGGCCATCTGCTCCATCCTTTGACCTAGAATTCCTTGCTGAAAGGGTCAAAAAGGGTAAAATGACAATGGGCCTAGACTTCTACCTCAAATCATTACTAATCCTCTCTGAAACAAGAATATGTGCAACAGGCTTAAAATCAACTGCAACAATGCACAAAAATCACTCATTCTTTCAACCATCAGGAGATTTATACTGAAAAAAGTTAGAAAAACATTCGGTTGAATAAAAAAATGCAAATTCTATCTTCTTTTTCAGTACATTATTTTTATTTTCATGTATCTTTTTGTTTGTTTGTTTTTTAATGACTTGGTCTTCCAAGACTGAAAGTAGCTCTGGCCACTCTGCCTGCTGCTGGCACATTGGTCAGGACAGAAAAATAAATAAAGGACACATAAAATGACAAGGAAAATTCTGGATTTGTAAAAAAAGACTAATTCTGCTCTTGTGGTATGGTCATGCTAATTCCATGGCATGAAATCTTATCCCCTAGCACTGTACCACGGCACACCAGGGAGGAAGAGGCATGAGACCAATCTAGGAGATGTCTTTTCAATATTTTTAGAGGAATTCAAACCAAGTCAGTTGCTATCCTACTCAAGCACACTTTCAGGATTTCCCAATGGTAAGCATTAATGCTTGCTTAGCTTCTTGTCTTTCCAAAACAAGACCAAAGTATCCTCTAATCTGGTCACTTTCCAGAGCCCAAGGATGAAGGGCCTGGGAACTGTTGTTTGATAACATCTTTTCTCCAGGTTCATCACAGCTTATAAACAAGAACAGGACTGGAGTTCAAATCTGATCTCAACCATTTACTAACTGTGTGACCCTGAGCAAGTAACTTAACTATATTTGCCTCAGTTTCTTTATCTATAAAATGAGCTGGAGAAGGAACTATCAAATCACTCTAGAATCTTTGCCAAGAAAATCCAAACTGGGGCCATAAAGAATCAGACACAACTGAAATGACTAAACAACAACAACATTTATGGTAAAAATAAAACCTACTCTCAATAAGAACCTGACATTACTGAGAATATTCAAAAGACTGTGATCACCTCTGAAGGCAATTTTAAAAGGAGTTCCAAAATGACTTCTACAATGGCAACTTTATTGGAATGAGCTCATAGCTTTTGAGGATGACTGTTAAAGGACAGCTCATTTACATATGTTCTTGTATCTTGTTAAAAAATTAGTCATGTTACTTTACATGCAAATCTTTTCAGCTGAGTTTTTTTTCACTGTATTTCTATACCTAACAGAGAATCACCTTGGCCTAGAGTGGATACTTCATAAAGGTTTATTAAACTGAACTGAGTTTATTTTACATTGTCCTCCTTCACAAGTTCCATTGTTCAGCCCAGCAGAGCTCCTTGCTGTTTCTTGCTCTCTCTTGTCTCTGTGACTTCCTTGCAGGTTCTCCTCCAGGCTTTGAAAGCATTTCATCCACACCTCTGCTTATGAAGTTCTTTACCTTCCTTCAAGGCCCAATTTGGATAATGGCTCCTTTAAGAAGCTTCCCAAATTCTCTCAAATTAAAATGATGTCTTCTTTCTACTAAAAAAATTTTTTAGAGCATTCTGTACTTATCTATCTTATTAACCTACTTTAGTCACAAACTTTTCTGTGTACATATTATATCTGTCTTATTAAATTGTAAATTTTTTGAGGCTATGTGTTATTTTTCATTTTCACATTTACAGCAATAAGCACAGGGCATTGGATATAAGTAGGTATTTAATATTTGTTGGATGAATAAATATGTTGGGAAAAATCTATTGTTCCTACAACTCATGGAACCTCTTGAGATTTCTATGTCTTAGAGACTGATTGCTTTAGTACATGTAAGGTTAAAAATTTTGAACTCCAAGTGCTGCAAAACTCAAAAAAGTCACAGAATCACTTATTAAAGCTAGGCTACTCAGATGTGCTTTTATCTAATCCCCTCATGTTATAGAGAAGGAAACTGATCTGGCCAAATCATACAATGCATGACAAAGGCAAGTCTAAATCTTAGACAGATTCTCAGGCGAATGCTCCTGTGATGACCTCAGAAACCAAGCCAAATATTAGTGGGGGGAGAAAAAAAAAAGGCACTGGCCTTGGGATGTTTGGTCTATAATTGGATCTTTTACCTGTGGGGGCCTGCATGGCTGAGCTGGGTATGGTGGCAGCATCCTGGGGCACAGTGCTGGTGTCTGGTTCAGGGGTACTGGTGGTCGGCGAGGTGGGTGCTGGGTTTAACAAAGTCCGTGGTTTTCGCTGCCAAAACAGAGGGAGAAAAGTTTGCTGACTGTATGTATTATTAGTATGTCTCTCTCTTTAACCCAAGCATTTACTCTCTTGCCAGCCTATAAGCTCCTTGAGGCAGGAGATCACATTTTATACTTTTGAATTCTCTACAGAACCTTACAAATGGTAGATATACAATACATATTTAATGAATAAACAAACAAAAGAACAATAATCCTTTCCTTCCATGCCTGTATGAAACCAGAGGTTAGCTAACCACAAAAGAAAACCCCCAACACTGTCAAAGTGAAATGAAAGCTGGAACATGTATTTTTGATCTTGCCTCTGTCTATAATCCCGTCACCATAGTATAGGTACTCATCACCATTTGCCTAGAATATGAAATTATTACTCTAGCAACAACCTATTACTCTCAGGTCTTTCTTCCTCTCCTGTGCTTTCTTTCTCCTTTCCAATTCATCTCTCACAAACCATCAGTTTAATTTATGTTATTCCTTTGTTCAAAAATTTTCAGAGCTCCCAGTGGTGGCTGATTGTTCAAATACCTTGCCTGGCCTTCAAAGCCCTCTACAATTCAGTGCTACCTTACCTTTCCAGTTTTACCTCAATCTCCTTGAACAGTTATATTCCAATTAAAATGAATGTATCTTGCAATCTACTGCCTCCATTTTAATGCCCATGGTGTCTACAAACATCCCTCCATTCTCTTCCTTTGTTTGCTATACCTAACAGAGAAGATCCTGAAAGAATCCTTTCCTAATCTCCCATAAATATGACTTTTATCACTATCACTTTGTTTCATAATTCTTTAAAGCACGTCATCAAGTATTATGTTATATGTATTAGACCACTCTCCTCTCGTAAATTCCTGGGGAAAGCATTCAAGTCTTATCTTTCCACCTATCCAATACCTGATTACAATGCTCTGCATATAGTACGTACTTAACAAAAATGGTGAAAATCCATCCTTTCTGATCCATAAGGATAATGCCTATAGTGGATACACTATACTGCCTTTTAACATCCCATTTACAAACTTCAACATTTCTGTTGAAGGCAGCACATTTCTCCAGTCTTTCAGGTTCATAATTCGACATCCCTCTCATTCAACTTATCTAATCAGCTGCCAAATATTGTTTATAATTCTAGAGTATCTTCTACATTCAATTCCTTCTCTCTTTTCACATAGGTACTATCTTAGTCTGGATCCTTATTATCCTTTGCCTGGACTTTTCCCAAAAATAAGCTCTCTGACTCAAATCTCTCCTTACTTCAGTCCCTCCCTAAATTGTTAGTAAAATAATTTTCTTTAATTATATATATGACCGTGGTATTACCTTACTCACTCACTTTTAATGGCTTAGTAATACCTCTAGAACTCTAAAAACTCTATAAACACTCTATCAGGGCGGGGGGAAAAAGGAGGTCAAGTCATCTCACTACCCTGGTGAGGGGCCTTAAGGTTGAGAATGAATTGCTGATAAACCAGGCAGCAAAATGACTATTCAGGAATATAGACAGAGAAGTAAGCAGGCAAACCAATGAAAATATAGTTTTAGTAAATGAAACCAGGAATAATTCAAGCATATATTAGGAAGAGAGGTACAGTGGATGATGTTTTCTGAGTTTTCTCAACTCAAAATGGCTATTCTGTTGAATGACTCAATGTATAAATAAAATGTATGAAAAAGCAATAGACTTTAATAACAGACTGGACATGAAAAATGAAGGAAATGAAGATGTAACAACAAGGTTTCTTGCTTGAGTGAGGTGAAAGTGAAGCACCATACACCATAATATGCTTGTTGCTTTTCCTTCATTCCTGAAGAGGGCCATGACATCAGGGAAGGGATGCTATGACAGGTAAGTGAATTGGATTGAAGTGAGGGGGGCTGGGCAAGGTCACCAACCTCACTTTCTCCTCCAGAGTCTCTGGACCCAGTGGCTAAAACTAGATCAGGACAACTAGAATGGTCCTGGATGCAGTGGGAAACCTCGGCTTTTTAAAACTAAGGCCTTTAACAGGTTTCAGTTTGACTGAAACAAAACTAGATCGGAAGGGATTTCAAAGAGGTACTTCAGTGGCAGAGACAAAGCACTTTTTAAAACCAAATCATCCTATACATAGCTGCCAATGTGATTTCCTTAAAGCACAGGTATGACCAGATCACCTTCTTATTCAATAACCTTTGGTGGCTGTCTGTTCCTACTAAAATATAAACTTCTTTGGCATTAAGCCCTTAAAAGATGTGGGGGGTAGAGTGGGAGAAGAGGACTGATGTGCAAGAAGATAACATAATATACATCTGGACAGTTGATTCACTGAGAGCCTCCATCTATCTGTAAAGCTCTATGCCTAAACACTGGGGTACAAAAAGGTCTACCAGATAGAGGTTCTGGTTTTAAATAAATAAGAAGTCAGTAGAAGGGAAGAAAAATACAACAGAAGGCTTTCAAATAGCTTTATTCTTACCATATAATTCAGAGTTAGTGAAGAAATCCTCTGTCTAGATTAAGTCCTAAGAGGGCTGAACTAAAGGAAAGTACATAAAGTGTGACAAAAGCAATTGGATATCAGTCCCACATCGATGGACCCAGGGTTTATAAAATGAGAGCTTATCCAGAGTCTAAAAGCACAGAAGAAAATATAAGAAGAGAGACCCAGGAGCTCCAGTGGCTAGTAGGAGGTAAGTAGTGAAGGGGCCTTCAATATTTTATAATATCACTTTATCTTCAACCAATATGAACAAGTACCTTTAAGTGAGGGAAAGGAAGGAAAATAAGGGCAATCAATGTTTTTAACAGGTGACCTAGACTGGAATCATCCCAGGAAGAGGGAGAAGCTCAGCAGCCTTTGCTTCCAGGTCATATCAGCAGCCTGTCTCAGAAGATTTGGCAGAGAGAAGATGCAGCAGGAAAGATAATATTTGCTACCTTTCTACTTCCTGCACATGCCTATATCTTTGTCCAAACACTAACAAAAAGCTACTGGTATCATCTCAGGAAGGATGAATTATATCCCAAATTCATGAAATCTGTTGAGTGTTAAAGACTCAAAACCCAGGAGATTTATCATTCCCCAGAAACTGATCTCTATTATTGGATCAAGTTGGCACTACAAAAAACAAACAAACAAACAAACAAAAAACACAATAATCCCAATCATGTCAATTAAATTCAACAGATATCTTTTAAGCATCTCCTGTGTGCAAGACCACACACGGTCTTGTGTGCTAAGCACAAGGCTGTTCTTTTAAAAAACAGAGGGACAGTCACACATGAAAATGTTCCCTCTCCCACCCCTCTAGCACCTACATATTCCCTCTCCACACACTTGCCAGAGGTATGTTTATATGGCCCATTTTGCTTGCCTACCTTACTGCCAGGCTTAGGTCCCCTCTTCTTTGGGAATTTCAAAGGTTCCACTGACTTGGATGGGGTGGAGATGGGATGATGAATCAGAGTCTTGGGTGTTCGGCCTCGCTTCTTGCCTGGTTTGCGGCCCCTTTGCCCTGGCTGATGCCCCAAGACAGCTTTGGTGCCACTGTGCATGCTGGGTTTTTCGGCGCTTGCGTCAGAGGTGGGAAAAGGGTTCTTTGGAATCACAACTGTAAGAAAAAGGCTGTGTCACCCCCTCTTTTTGAATGCTATACTCCATCTCTGATGGAGTAAAACCTTGTCATTCCTGTAAGAGATGACAATAAGAACCTCTATCCAAACAGAACAGAGCTCCATTCTTCTCCTTTGCAAAATCTCTCACTTAGAAAAGCAAATCCATCAGGATCTACTGAACCCTTCAGACAGGCTCCATTCAGGTTTTTACAAATTCTCAGATAGCTCAGGAATATTGTTCTTATTTTCCTCCATTCATGCCTTTCCAAGATGCTAAGTAAATTTTGACTGGGACATTTTAAGTCCTTCCTCTGCTTTCATTTCAAAGAGAAGCAAAAGTGGCATCTGGACCTCAATTTTTGTCATCTAGAAAATGAGTAAGTGGAATAGACCATCTCTAAGGCCTCTTACAGTTTTTATAGTCTATGGATCCACATTAAAATACTGAAAAATTTCACAATTTCATCCATGTTGGTAATTTCTCCACTGCTCCAGATCACCATACCATCTCTCTGATGCATTAGCAGATGTTGCCAAAAGTCTTCTGCTGATGTACCTTTCTAAATATGGCTTTGATCTACAGTCAGTCCACTAACAGCCAGTACTCAAAGACTTTCCAGTTTGGTAGAACCTAATGTCAGACAAGTTTGTGTTCTGCCAGTATTGCCTTTGAAAACCTGGTCACTTCCATAATAGGATAAGATATTGGAGAAGAATTATGATGGGGATTCAAGTCAATATATAAAGGAAAGAAAGGTCAATTTGTTCTAAACATTTAGCATCACTAACAGCCTCATTTCATAATTTAAGAAAGTTTATTTTGCTAATATATTTTCATCAGGTTCTCTCCAATAAAGAATCTACATTTAATCGGGAATCTGGTCAGGGCTTCATTCTTTATGGGGGAAGGAGGCAATCCAAAATTTTCTTTCCTTGTTGCATTTCCTACCCTTTTTTCCTAAAACAGATGTGTGCCAAAAAAGTATCCTCTTTGATTAATAATGAAAATTTATTAGTAAAACAAGATTGCACTATTTAGCCTAAGCAAGCTATGCTCAGAGAAGCAACAAATCAAGCAACTCTAGTCTTTCCTCATTTCAGCTCATGTGTGGTTCATATGCTACTAAGCATAGAAAACACTCAATCTGTTAGGTTTTTACTAAGTGCTAAGTCGGTACTTGTCAATTTTCTAGTTCCGGCCTTTCCTGGTAGACAACAGAAACTAAACTTTAATACTGATTTAAAAAAAAAACAAAAAAAACAAAAAACAAAAAAAACCTTAATAGATGGATTTTTCACCTAATTGAGAGGCTTCAAGAAATATATAGTTTTTCTCATTGGGAAACCTTATCTGATATTCTGTCTAAATTATTAGGGTACAGAAAGAATGCTGGGAAGGTTGTCAGGAAACTTAGATAGCTATGGTCTTAGGAAAAGAACCATAATTTTACAGATGAAAACCTTTGGTTTGAATTTTGGCTCTATCAGGTACTAGTTGTAAACTTGTCCTTATACTTATCTTTATACTCTGATAAGCGGTGTCCATAAGATATGCATATATGTTCAGTTCTGCAAGCTTTCAGTCATATATCTGGAAACACTTGTGCAATATATTTCAGCTGAGCCCTCATATTTTTCCACCTTTCCTACTAGCTGACACAGGAATGTTTGAAAGTGGGACAAAGTGAAAGTCTTTCAAATAAGAATGTGAATACACTTCATTGACAGAGCCAGCCCTTTAGAAACCTACACCAGACAACTGCTCTTATAGTGTTTCTTAAACAAGGGACTACGAGAAAGGTACCAGTGGGATGACAACATGTTTAAGCAGTTTAAGGCTGTTAGGGATGGGAATCATTTCCTAGTCCTGGAGAAGGGAGAAGCAAACTTGAAATAGGGAAACAGGGTTAGATGTTTCCAATAGTACATGCAAATTTACTGTAATGGTTACAAAGTCCCAAAATCTTTTTTCCTCCTCTCAAGTACTAGAATCTCATCAGTTCTAAGATTTTGAAATCAGTGACTAGGGTAACATTTAAAAATAACCTCTAGTTATGGGCTTAGCCTTCCTTTAGCACATATCTCAATTGGTCTGAGAGCTTGGCATTTTAGGAAAAAAAAATGTGTGAGGAATATGGAAGTTAACACAATCACACTATACTGGGAGGGCTGTTAGATGGCCATATTGGCCATCTAGTTCACATATTCTTTGAAAATAGATCTCTGAGGCAGCTTGATGGAGCACCAGCCCTGAAGTCAGGAGGACCTGAGTTCAAATCTGACCTCAGATACTTGACACTTCCTAGCTGTGTGACCTGGGCAAGTCACTTAACCCCAATTGCCTCAGGGGAAAAAATGAATTCCTAGTACAACATACTGGTCAAGTGCTCATCCAGTTAAAGTTAAAGTCTTCCTTTTCAGTGAGGAGAAGCCCACTTTTTCCTGAAGCTTTCCATTCCACTTTGGGTAGCACTCCTTATTAGACCAAATCTGCCCCTTTGCAATGTCCAATTAATGATTCTAGTTCTGCCTTCTGAAACCCAATACAATAGCTCTACTCCCTTTCCCATAAGACAACCCTCCAAATACTTAAGAAACTGCTATCATGCTCCCTAATCATCTCTAAGACTAAACATCTGTAGTTCCTTCAATTAATCCCCATATGGCATGATTTCTGGGTCTTTTACCAACTGTTCCTCTGGATCATCTCCATTTCAGATCTAAAATGTGGCACTGGGACATGAATATACATTCCAAATACTTTCTGACCGGAGCAAATGACAGCAGTCATTTGGCCCAGTCATTCAACTAAATCCAAATCCAACTAACTGGACTACTGTCTAGCTCACAACCCTTTTTCTTTTTAAAGATATTTTTAAATATTCATTTTTATAAGATTTTGAGTTCCACATTTTTCTCTGTCCCTCTCTCTTTTCTCTCTTCATCAGATAGCAATCTGATATATGTTTTACATGTACAATCATGCTAAACATATTTCCACAGTAGTCATGTTATGAAAAAAGAACCAGAACAAAATAAAAACCATGAGGAAGAAGCCTCCCCCCCAAAAAAAAGCAAAAATTATATGCTTTGATCTGCATTCATACTCTATAGTTCTTTCTCTGGATGTGATAAGCACATTCCATCATGAGTCCCTTAGAATTGTCTTGTATCATTGTATTGCTGATAAGAGCTAAGTCTATCATAGCTGACCATTCTACAATATTGCTGTTACTATGTACAATGCTCTTCTGATTCTGCTCACTTCACTCATCAGTTCATGTAAGCCTTTCCAGAATTATCTGAAATCTTCCAGTTCATCATTTCTTATGGCACAATAATATTCTACTACATTCATATACCTCAACTTGTTTAGTCATTGCTCAATGGATATATCCTTATTCATAGAATATAAAAAGAATTATACATGAACTCATGGATTTCTATTATGTACAGTTTGCTTTTTAAGTATATAAGTTCAACATCTAATTTTTAAAATTATCCTACTGCTTTGTCTAAAATTCTTTTTTTTACTACTTTCTTCCCTGCATTAAGAAATGGTTATTCTTGATGAAACCATGCTGGATTTTTTCTATATGTTCATTAACCATCTCTTTAACACAATGTTTTATAACTTTGTCAGGAATTGAAATCCTCAGATGATACTTAATGTTAACTGATTATGATGTTGATAGAATCCACCACCAATATTGACATAGTGTTGATCAAAGCTTAGGAATGTCTCTCTCCTAGGCATGGAAACCTGACACCACAAATGCTCTTCTGCTTGTTGGAAACACAGATGCATGTTCTTGTAATCTGCGAATGATTCTGGGATCTTAATTAGCTGCAGTATAGGTCTAGATTTGACTAGGTTGTATTAGTACAACCCTGGCTCTGCAGAATCACTGACAATCTAGAGAATGAATCCTCCTAAGAAGTATGTTTGTTTTCAATACACCCAACCCAAGTGCTGATTATGTTCGTTTTCTTCCTGATTTCTAGAATTCAGTCTTTATCCCCAAACTACCAAACTACCTGGGATTTCCAATAGGCACATCAAATTATATAAGTAAAAAAATCAAACATTACCTCCCTCCCCCAAACCAGTTTTTATTGTTTTTCCTGTTTTTTTCCGAGATATTATCATTTTACCAGTCAAGTCTTGAATTAATAACTTCTTTAGCTCCTAAAAATTTCTTTTCACTTTCGTTTAGCAAAAGGCATTGTGGTACAGTACAAAGAGGTCTGGTTGTAGAGTCAAAGGTTCTCAATAAACATAGCAGCCCTGACAATTACTACCTATGTAATCTTGGGCAACCTAACCTTACTTAACTAGGTCTTAGTTTTCTTATCTATAAAATAAGTAGGCAAAGAAGAATGATCTCTAAGATCTGTGACTAGGGAATTATGATACTACAATCTATACTAGGTAAGCTAGCACAATTACATATTTCCTTGTAAGTGATGAAGCTTCTAAAGATCCTTTTATACAGAAGGCTTCTCATGTTTACCATTGATCATTTTTGTTGCCACGACCCAAAGATGGAAGGGATGGAGTTAGAAGATCTTAGTATGAATCTTGGGTTTGGCTAATTAATGCTTATGAGCTCTTGGACAAGGTAGTTCACTCCTCTGGGCCCCAATGTCTTTAAATTCCAAATAAAGGCATGCAATCAATGATCTATAAAGTACCTTCCAATTTTATGTTCCATGATTAAAAGTCTTCTCTCCTTAAAATCACAATGCGTGTAGCCTATGGCTCCTATTTAACTACTCTTCCTTCCAGAATGAATTTTCAAATACCTGAATTCTAAGCCTGCTAGCTCTAGAAACTGGCAACTGCAGGTATATAGGAGTCAGAATCTAGCAAAGACTGATGCACTGGATAAAGCACTTGAAAGGTGATACTAGGTTTTAACAAGTGGGTAGATAGTCCACAGTGAATAGAGGGTGAAGCCTGGAGTCAGGAAGACCTGAGTTCAAATCTGATCTCAGGCACTCACTAGCTGTGTGACCCTGGCTAAGTCACTTTATTAATGTTTGCTTTAATCTACTAGAAGAGGAAATGGAGAACTACTCTAGTATCCTTGCCAAGATAATCCCATGAATAGCGTGGTGTGTAGAATCATGAAGAACTGGACATGAATGAATACAAGAGACACCAGGCATTAACAGCTAGATCAAGCTGATACTATTTGACAAGCCACCCTAATTATTCTATCTTCCCCTAATTTCCACACTGCAAAACTATGGAATTAGTAATCTGTTTCAAGTTGTATTCTCTTGATTATTCCACAGTTCCTGCTTTCAACTGATTAAAAATACTCTCTCTTCCTCTTCTTGTCCCATACATCCTTTAGTTCTTTCCCCAAATATTTCTTCATTTTTCCTTTACTTGGAAGATACTGAGTTCCATGGTCTACAAACACTGGAGAGCATATTAATATAATGCCTGGGGTTGGGTAGGGAAGTAGTACAATACACATAATACTTAGATTAGTAATCTTATAGTTCCAATTGTATTGGTACATTATACCCTCAATATTCTATATTCCTCAGATAGACTATAAGTTTTTCATTGTTTCTATCTGTCATATTCTCCTTTTGTGTTCTATCTAGATTGGGACACATAGTAGATATTAAACAAATACTTGTTGAACAAATGATTTCCTATTTCTAGGCCTAGTAGGATCTTTAGATTTGGAGCTGGTAGAAATTTTGGAGATCATCTCATCTAATGCCCTAATTTTACAAATGAGGAAACTGAGGACTAAAGAGAAGAAGAATTTGTCCAAGATGGCATCATTAAACTGCAACAGGCGAGGCCTTATGTCCAGAACTAGAGTTTTGTTAGTGCTATTGCACTGCTCAAATCTATAATCATCTTGTGAAATCTGGCATATTGTGCTCAGTTCTGGGCATCACATTTTTACAAGTACAGTAATAAACTGTAGATCGTTTTGAGAAGAATGACTAAGATGGCGAAAGGCCCTAAGGTCATGTCACATGATGAATTGGTGAAGGAACTGGAGACATTTAGACTAGAGAAGAAAAAGCAAGATTAATTGGTAATATATATTTACTAAGTGCCTAATATGTGTCGGGCATTGTGCTAAATGCTAAAGATACAAAAAAAAAAGGCAAAAAGAAATGCTTGTCCTCAAGGAGCTCACACTTTAATGGGGAAGGGCAACAAATAAAAAAGGTGCTGAAAAGAAAAAAGGATTTAAAGAGGGGAGAGGAGAGAGAGGGAAAGGAAGGTCCCAAATGGGGCAGGGTAAAATTCTATATTCACATGAGAAATTATGGGGTGTCTGTCCTAGAGCTCCTCCTTAAATAGAGGATCTGGAAGGAGCTCTGCAATGTCCATTTACTTTCTGCAATCAAAGCAGGAGAGAGAGGAGCCTAAGGGAAAGGGAGCCCAGAGGAGGAATGAGTTTCAGAAGTGCTTTGCTTTCAGGAAGAGGAATTTCTAGAGAAAGCCATAAAATCTAGATGAGCAGTCAAGTGGGAAATGATGAGGGGAAATATAATGACTATCTTCAAGAATCTAAGAAGTTCTCAATGGAAAAGAGAGAATTTAAGTAAAATTGACAGAAAGGAAGATTTCAGATACAACACATCATAATGGATAGAGCGGGAAAGTTAAAACCTCAGATAAAATCCCACTTCTGACACTTGCTAGCTGTATAGTCACAGGCAAGACACTTAACCTCTTTGGTCTTCAATTCCCTTCCCTTCCCTTCCCCTTCCCTTCTCTTCCCTTTCCCTTCCCTTTCTCCTTCCTTCCTTCCTTCCTAGGCAGTTTGGAGTTAAGTGACTTGCCCAGGGTCACTTAAGTGTCTGAGGCCAATTTAGAACTCAGGTCCTCCTGAGTTCAGGGCTGGTGCTCTATCCACTGTGCCACCTAGCTGCTCCGATCCTCAATTTTCTTATATGCAAAATGGGAATAACATCTATAGTAAATGCGTCATGTGGCTTTTGTTCCTAGGCTCAAATGAATGAAAAGGCATTTGCTAAGCACTTACTATCTAAAAAGCACTGTGAAATAAAGTATATAAGGTTGTTGAAAATCTTTTTCTATGGGGCAGCTAGGTGGCGCAGTGGATAGAGCACCAGCCTTGAATTCAGGAGGACCCGAGTTCATATTTGGGCTCAGGCACTTAACACTTCCTAGCTGTGTGACCCTAGGCAAGTCACTTAACCCCAGCCTCAGGGGGGAAAAAATATTTTATTATTATTATTATAGCTTCTTATATACAAAACACATGCATGGGTAATTTTTCAACACTGACCCTTGCAAAACCTTCTGTTCCAACTTTTCCCCTCCTTCTCTCCGACCCCTCTCCTAAATGGAAGGCAGTCCCATACATGTTAAACATGTTAAAGTATATGTTAAATGCAATATATGTATACATATTTATACAGGTATCTTGTTGCACAAGAAAACTTGGATTTAGAAAGAAGCCTGTTGAAAATCTTAAGGTGCTTTGCATAATTTAGCTATTATGAAATCAGGTATAGACACAAATTATCATTTTAATAATGAGAATTATTCTGTAGGTTTGATGTAAATAAAAACGTTATAACAATCTTAAAATGGATGGGCCTGAACTGAGGAGTTTATGTTCCCCCTTGGGAGTTATCAGAGGGTATGTAGAGGTCATGTTGTCCCTTCCAACTCCAAAACAGTACAGCCAAGATTCAAAACCCACTCCTTTAATTCAAAGTTCATTGTTTTCATCTTTATATTCATTATATTCTTTATATTCATTATATTTACTTTATATTCATCTTATTGGAAATAGATTAGACTAGAAGATTTCTGCAGTGTGTTCCAGTTTTCACATGCTATGAATCCATCAATTAAATTTTGTGTTTTTCTAAGTACCCAGATTGGCTAGATTTAGGAATAAAAATATGGGGGTCATCTTAAAGCCATGATTGGACTGGAAACAAGGAAATCATTCACTTCCCTTCTCAACAATTTTTCATTAAGTAGTCAGTCCCAGCAAAAAATAAACAAAGAGCATGAACAACCCTTTCTCCTTGAATGTTTCCATAGAAACAGATGACAGCTCCTTAGGATACAAAGTCATAAGCAAAAAGCTAAACAAAGCAAAGCTAAACAAAGCAAAATTCATTTAAGTAAAGGTTGTGAGCCAAGTGAGGCCTCAGTATGTATAGAGGCCACATTCCATAAGGTCCCAGACCAAACCAAAGTTATCAAAGGGTAAGGGTGAGGCATGGAGGGGATGAAATGGGGAGTTTGTTGGTAGGAGGGGAAGGCAGAAAGGGGGAAAAGATAAGATAAAATCAATTCTAATCAGCCTATCAGTTCTTACATGCTGATATGGGAAAAAGAACACTGAATATACAGTTAGGAGACCTAGTCCCACCTATCTGTAGGACCTTGGACAATTTATAGATTGTAACTTATAATCTACTCCTTATTTTATAGATTGAGAAAGTGAAATCCGAAGAGGCTATCAGAGACTTAAGTGGAATTATTTCCTTCTTGAACACTGGAGTTCATTTGATAAATGAGCTAACAGACTCTCAGAATTGATATTCCTAAAGTATAGCTCTGACCAGGTTATCCTCCAATTGCATTGCTTTTAGGACAAATAAAAATTCCTCTGTTCAGTATTTAACATACTTCAAATCAGAGCACAGTCTACCTTTTCAACCTTGTCATGTATTATTCTCCTTCTCCTCACCTCCCATCCCCAACATATGCTGAATGACAGCCAGACTGGCCAATTTGCCACATTCCCCATACGTGATACTCTGAATCCATACCTCTCTGGCTTTTTCTTTTCATCTGGGGTTCTTGGAACCCTTCAAGAATGAGCTCAAGGGGGCAGCTAGGTGGTGCAGTGGATAGAGCACCAGCCTTGAATTCAGGAGGACCCGAGTTCAAATCTGGTCTCAGATACTTAACACTTCCTAGCTGTGTGACCTGGGCAAGTCACTTAACCCCGGCCTCAGAAAAAAAAGAAAAAGAAATAAGAATGAGCTCAAGAGCCACCTTCTTCAAGAGGCTTTTTTCTTCTTTTCCCAAGAAGGGGTTGTTCATGCTCTTTGTTTATTTTTTGCTACTGTCTATTACTAAATAACTCTACATTTACTTTATATATAACCACTCTCCCAAGTTCACAACTTCAGTATTATTCTGGACTCCCCATTCTCCCTTACCCCACAAATCCAATCAGTTGCCAAATCTTGATGGCTCTTTCTCCACAATACACAACCCTTTATTACAACTTCCATAGTCTTCACTTCTCACTTGAACTACTATGATCATCTAATTGTCTCCTCAAGGCTTTCCTCTCTCAAATCCCTCCTCTATATAGCTACCCAAGAGATTTTTTCAAAAACTTGGTTTGAACATATCACTCCCTTACTCAATAAACTCCAGTGACTCTTTTCACATTTGAGATGGAACACAAACTTCTGTTTGGCATTTAAAGCTCTTTTTAACCTAACCTCAAACTCCCTTTTCAGCCTTCCATCATTTCTATAGTTCAGCCAAGTTATCCTTCTTGCTATACTCTTACATGGCACTGTGCCACCCATCTCTGGGCTTTAATGTTGGTTCTTTTCCATGCCTGAACACTCTTCTCACTTCTGCCATGTGGAATCCATGGTTTCTTTCATAAATTGGTTCAAATGCTCTAAGAAGTTTATACACTGAGCTCTTGGTACCCTTGATCTAATGTTTTGTCTCTGTTGTGTATATATATTTCTGTATGCAGGTATATAAATTATTTGTGCATCAAATGTGTATATAAATATATACAACATGTACATATATACATGTTTCTTTATATATGTGTATCTGTCTACATATATATACACATATATCTATATCTATGAAATTACATATGTGCTTGCTGTTTTCACTGGCAGAGGCCAATAAAAAAAGTTAATATTTGAGTCTAGGTCCCTTATCTCAAAATCCAATCTATGTTTCAGCTCCAAGATTGGTTCTCATTTACTATATCAATGACCATGACACCAACTAAGCTCCCTAACTGTGAAGCTATATCTGGTTTTATGTCTAGTTTTCTACAGTGTGGCACAGGGGAAAAGAGAGCTGGATTTGAAATCAGGAGCCCTGGTTTTGAATCCAAACTCTGACATTTATGAATCTCTGATGTAGTGAGTAATATTACTTACTCCAGTTTCTACACCTGAAAAATGGGTGATTAGATAGCCTAAATAATTAGACTAGATAACATAATTCTAAAGTTATGATTGTTTCTTTTTTTAAATTCAATTTTATTTTATTTTCAGCTCGGAATTCTCTTTCTCATTTCTCTCCTACATTGAGAAAGAAAAACAAAACATGTTGTAAACATGTCAAAAAAAAAAATGAATCCCTGCATTATCCACGTTTAAAAAACAAAAAACAAAATACAACATACGCTTTGATCTGTACTCTGGGTTATCAGTTCTCTATTTGGAAATGAGCAGCATGTTTCACCATAAATCCTTTGGAATTCTGACTGGCTACTCAGTCATTCCTGAGTCTTTCAAAGTTATTTGTCTTTACAATATGGTTATTGTTATACACCCCTAGTTCTGCACACTTCATTCTGAATCAGTTCATAAAAGCATTCCCAGGTATTTTTGAAATAATCCCCTTCATCATTTCTGACATTACAAAGGTATTCTATTACCTTTATATATTACAACTTGTTCAGTTATTCTCAAATTGATGGGTCACCCCTCAGTTTTCAATTTTTTAGCCACCACAAAAAGAGCTGCTTTAAATATTTTTGTACATTTGGGTACCTTTTCTTGTTCTTTTGATCTCGTATCAATATTTTTCAGTCAAAGAGTATGTATAGTTGAATAGCTTTGGGGGTATAATTTCAAATGCCTTTTAGAATAGCTAGATCAGTTCACAGATCCAACACTTTTACATTAAGATACTTATTTTCCCACAGATGCTCCAGCATTTGTCATTTTTTTCTTCAATTTTACCAAATGGATGAGTGTGAGGTAGTATTTCATGTGTTTTGTCACATTTCTTTAATAATAATTTAGAACAATTTTTCATATGAATATTGAGAGTTTGGATTTCTTGTTTAATTGGAAAATAGATCTTATTCTTATAAATTTGAATCAGTTCCCTATATATTTTGGAAATTAATTCTTGTTGCAAATATCAAGAAAACTTGCAGTAAAGATTTTTTTCCCCTTAATTTCCCACTTTTTTCCTAATTTTAGTTGCATCGGTTTTGTTTCCATAAAAACTTTAAAAGATTATGTAATCAAAATTGTCCGTTTTACCTCCGGTGAATCTATTTCTTGTTTGTTCATGAATTGATCTTGTTTCATAATGGGAAAGGTATCTCTAGCTCTCTTTCTCTTATTAAATTGCTTTATAGTTGGGATAGAAGAAATTAAAAAAAACAACAACAACAACAACAAAAAAAAAAAAACAGAAAAAGTTAGACTATGTTCTGCTCAGAAGGTCAATCATTAACTCTGCTCTTAGAGCCTGTTAGTACTCTTCTTGAACAATCCTGAGTATAACTATTAATTTAGAGTTTAAAGGTTATTTAGTTCAGGGTTCTCAACGCACAGGGATAACTTAATTTAACATCTCAACAAATGCAGTGAGATTTTATAAAGATATATATATATATAAACTTTGAAAGATTCTGCTTGGTCACTTCCAATGATAGAAAATTTACTACTTATAAAGCAGACTATCTCATTATTGGTATTGCTCTAATTGTGAAAATTTTCTTTTGTATGTTATACTGAAATATGTTTCCCTAACATTCATTCAAGAAATATTAAGAATTTACTATATGCAATTAAGAACAAGTGTAATAATCTCTTTTCCTTAGGACATCCTGGTTGTTCTTCTCTAGATGCTTCAATTTGTCAATATCCCTTCAAAATACTGTACCCATAACTTACACAACATAAACTTTTCCAAAATCTTTGAAGAACCAGTACTTGTCAGGTATGTGCTTATAATCAAGAAGCTACTTCACAATATATATGATTTCTATGGAAATCACAGTTCCTACACACACACACACACACACACACACACACACACACACACACACACACACACACACACACACACTTTCCAGGGAACTTAGGCAAACTTGCCTAACTAGTAGTCTGGATTCAAATGCAGCATCAATTCTATGTTTAGTATTCTTACTACTATACTCATATTACCTCAGCTCTATTTCTTCTTGGACACTGATAGATTTATATAGTCTTATGAATATAGACACCTCTTCTGAATAATGCAAATCACCAGGTATCTGTGACTTCTCATCTTGTTCTACTCTTGTCTATGTCCTCTCATAAACTCTTCAAACATCCTTGATTTTTATGTTTTGGCTAATCAAACAGCCCATTTTTCTCTTATAAAAAATGGCAAATTTCTTAAAATAAGTACCTTTATCCAGTATTAAAAGAAGAAAAAAATTTGACCAGGCATTGGGATTTACTGATATCAAATTGTGGAAAATGTATTACCACCAGCTGCAAAATTGGATTACTTAACACCAATTTCTAGCAATAGTGTAATTTCTCCCCAAAGTCAACATTGGATGAAATTTCTATTTCTGATCACAAAAAAGAGTATATCAGTGGAGTGCACAGCCTGAATACATAAAAAATTGAAGGGTGATAGGTACCAGTCACCAGAATCTCTTTCTATATCTGAGAGTTACCACACTCTTGTTAATAGCTCACATTCATATAGAGCTTTAAGAGTCACACTTTACATAAAGCCGTGCATATCCTTTGATTCAGCATTGTTATTACTGAGTCTGTATTTCAAAGAGATCATAACAGAGGGAAAAGAACCCACATGTGAAAAAATGTAGCAGCTCTTTTTGTGATGGCAAGGAATTAGAAATGAAGTGGATGCCCATCAATTGGTGAATGGCTGAATAAATTATGGTATATGAATGTAGTGGAGTATAATGTTCTATAAGAAATGATCAGCAGGCTGATTTAAGAAAAGCCTGAAAAGACTTATATGAACTGATGATAAGTGAAGGGAGCAGAACCAGGAGAACACTGTACACAATAACAAGATTGTATGATGATCAAATATGATAGACTTAACTCTTCTTAACAATACAATGATTTCAATAGACTTGGGATGGAAAATGTCATCCTCCTCCAGAGAGAGAACTATGGAGACTAAATGTGGTAGGAAGCATATTATTTTCACTTTGCTGTTGTTCATTTTTTCTCATGATTTTCCTTTCTATTCTGATTGTTTCCTTTTGCAACATGACTAGCATGGAAATATATTAAAAATGGATCAATTCATCTGAATAGCTGCTTTGCTAAGAAAAATATCTTTTTGTTTGCAGTCTTTAATCTACATGGAAAATAGAAGCTGATTTCTGTAAGATGTCTATTCTTCAAGTTGTTTGCAAACCACTGAAGCAACTTTGTCTCTTCTTTTATCTGACCTGTGTGTTTATATATTCTATATCACAGATTGAGGCATTCTTTCAACTTTCTCCCTTGTTACTAGTTCTGGACCAAACAGAACAAATGGCTATTGTCTGAACTGAAAGGCTATACAACTACCAATCATTTCCAGTTGTTTGATGATAAAATAAAAAAAGCATAGATGACCAAAGCTATTTTCCAAAAGATTAGGTTTCAATCCAGCTGCTGAAAAATACTGCAAGAATAACAATACTGTATTTAAAATATTCTTAATTTTAGAGAATGCCCTGGGTAATTCAACTATACTTGATTCATTGCATGGGAACATGAGGTGTGCAAATTTGCTGATATGTAGATAAAGCTCTCTGCATATACCAGTGTTATGTATGATTTTTTTTTTTAAAGAGAGACTCCAGTTTATGCTGCTTAACAACAGAACTATATTTTAATATATTTTAAAGAAAATACTATATTTTCATATAATCAGCATAAGATTATCTTTAGATACTATATTCATTTAAAATTTTTTCTTTATATCACTATTCTGTTATTTTGTAATAAACCTGAATCAGAAATATATTTTTCTTATCCTTTGCTATTTTATTAACAAAAAAACTTATTTTTAAAAAATTTCATTGCATATTTTTATTGGGCTAGAATAAATTACATTTTACATATAATCATAACTCTGAATAGCAAAAATTTGAATAATGTGACTACTTTAAAGTATTCTTCATATGGGATTCATTACTCACAATAATCAAGACCAAGTTGTAGGTAAATTTAAACTTCAGAGAGATCATTTCCATAGCTATACAGGGGATGGACTGGAGAAGGGAGAGACCTGAGGCTACAGACAATTAAGAGACTATTATAGTTAACTGGACAAGAAGTAATGAAGGCCTGAACTAGAGTTAACAGCCATAAAAGTGAGAAGAAAAGGACATGAGTGATATTTCGGAGGAAGAAAGTGGCAAAATTTGGCACTTGACTGAATGTATATAGAGATAGAATCAGCATTATAATGTAGCAGACAAAAAAAATTAATGTCATCTTGTAGTGAGAGGTCTAGCTTTTATGTACAAGAAGATGATAAGTCTTTTTATAGTCTGCTCTCTTGGACAATCTAGAGTACTATGTTCAGTTCTGAATATCAAAGTTTGAGAAAGGCATCAGCCAGGTAACTATCCAGTCAGTCAGTATGGTAAAGAGCTTATATTAACAATGGTAGGAAGACTTGGGGATATTGGAGACAGCTAAAGACAAAAGAGCAGAAGGTGGGGGGCTAATGGTTATCTTCAAATGTTTGAAACACTGTCATGTGAAAGACAGATTTGTTCCACTTTGTCCAGAACCAATAACAATGGAGAAAGTTGGAAAGAAGCAAATTAAAAAGAAACAAACAACAACAAAGAAAACTTCCTATCCAAAAGTAAAACGACCTGAATAGCCACTTCCATAGATATGTCGTATTGGGATTTGTTAAGACTAGGTGGCTATGGATGTCTCTCCCAACTCTGCAGTTGTGTGATTCTGAATCACAGAATCACAGAATTAGGTAGAATCACAGATTTAAAGTTAAGAAGGGTTTTAGAAGCCATCTAGTCCAGCCCTTTCAATTTAATGAAGAGGACACTGAAGCATATGGGAATTTTAATTTGCCCAAGGTAAGCATTAGAGTTAAGATTTGAATCTAAGCCCCTGACTCCAAAACCAAGTTTTATTGTTTTGTTTTTTTTTCTACCAAACCACGCTGTCTCAGGTAGAAAGAGAACTATAATATATTATAGTTATATATAAATTATATTTCTTTTATATATATAATATCAAGAAAATCCAGGAAGCATATCCAAAGGAAGTATTAAGTCAATAGTATCAAATACTTTAGACAAGACAAAAAAGGAAGAGTGAGAAAATTATTTGATTTAGCTAAAAGAAAATCATTGGTGACTACAGAAAGGACATTTTCACTAGACAAGAAATCGAGGCATTTGTAGGGTCAAGAGAATGTTCTATTTAAAAAAAAAAAAACTTTATTGAAATCTTTTTTTTATATCACCTGGATTTCTTGTTGTATTCCTCCTTCTTCCTAGAAACTCATCTCTAATAAACAATTTTTAAAAAATCAACAAACCAAAAAAAAAAAAAAAAGCATTGAAAATTCAAGCAACAACATATATTCAAAGTTCTACACTTCTGGATCAGGCAAATCTGCAAATGATTGGAAGGAGGTATCTCCTCCTACCTTGTCCGTTGAGGTCCAATTTTATAACATTCAAACATTCATTTTTGAGTGTTTTGTGGCTGCTGTTCCTTCCATTTAGATTATGACAATCATCATGTATATTGTTTTCCTTTCTTGGCTTGCTTAGCTTTGCATTAACTCATATATGCTTTTCCATGCTTCTTTTCATTTATTAGGTTTCTCATTTCTTAAGTACTGTAATATTCCATTATATTAATGCACCATACTGTGTATGCCATTGCTCAATTAGCAGACATCTATTTTGTTTCCAATTCTTTACTACTGTAGTACAGTTATAAATATTTTAGTGTATACAAAGCCTTTCTTTTTGTCACTGATATCCTTGGGATAAATGGGAGCAATGAAATCTCTAGGTCAAAAGGTATCAAGATTTTAGTTATATCATTTACATAATTCCAAAATGCTTTCCATGATGGCTGTACTGGTCCACAACTTCACCTATGCATTGGTGTGCTTATCTCTTCACAATCCCTTTAATATTAAGTATTTTCATGTTTTCATATTTTGTCATTGTTGCCATTTTCTTGAGTGTGAGATGAAACCAGTTTTTTTTTTTTCCATTTTGGAATATTCTCTCAGATGATTGTTAATAGTTTGCAATTACTCTTTTGAGAACTATTTGCTCTGATTCTCTAACCCAATTTAATGCATTTGAATGATGGACGAGATAGTGAAATGTTAATAGGAAATGGAAAAGGCACAAGTGGAGAAGGAAAGATGAAAGATTAGGAAAAGAAATGGAATGTTTGAAGGGGGCAAACTCATAGAGGAGATTAAAAGAAATGGAATGAAGGGCCCAAGAAGAGTTGTTGGTGTTGGTATGGAAAAGGGCTATCTTATTATTTGAAATGGGAACAAAAGAGGAGAGAATGGGGGATGCAGTTGTTGAGATTGGAATTGTACAAGACATGAATGAATTCACCTTCTGCTAAGGGAGAGGGGGAGAGCTTGGTATAAATAGCTTGAAGAAAGAATATAATAGCTGGTACAGGTCCTATGTAGAATATAACAGTCAATCAGAAAAAGATAAAAAGACTGTTATGAGCTGTGAGGCACCAGATTGGATGATATAAATCTGTAGTGGACCTATCCTTTTCCCAACAACATATCTGTATAAGACTGGATTTTCTCCACATACTTAAAGTAAAATAACATATCACAACAGATTTAAGTCAATAGCAATATGAAAATATCTTTCATTAGGCCTAACAATAAGTTTTGCAAAAATATGTAAAATGACATTTTTCTCACTAAATTAATTTTGTTAATTTTTAGGAAATAGTTATTTTTCATAAATGTCATTTATGTTAATATGTAATAGGTCTGCTATTATTTAAAAATAAATTACTATTTTAAAATTTTATCAGTTTTAGTTTTTAACAGTAAATAATAAAGATATAATTCTAGATCTGTGGTTAGTAGATTTGGGTTCAAATCTTGATTCTGACACTACCTTTGGGCTTATGAAATACCTTAATATCAAAAAATGAAGTTAAGATTTTATGCTGCAGACACAAAAGAGCCACTGTAGGCTCTTAACAATGTACAAAGTGAAAAGAAAAGAAAATTTTAAAAATATATATACAAAGTGACTTACAAAAGTACATAGATTGATTGATGGAGAGAAAGCAGAAGGAAATCAATGAAAAGATTTTATAGGACAATTGAGCAAACTGAGGAGGAAGTGATTATGTCCAAAATTATAGTTAATTGGCAAAAACGTGAGATTAGAACCCTACATGAATACATCTACAGAGGAAATATGGTATAGTAAAAAGTGGGAGCAAGATATATGACGTGTATACATATATATCTATATGGTATCATATATATATATGTGTGTGTGTGTGTTATACACACATACACAGAACACACACACACTCAATAGTGTCAATCCCTATAAGTACTGACAGAGTAAACCCAATTTCTCACCTTGACTGTTTTGCTACCAACAAAGAAAAATCATCATTCTGATGTAATTTCCTAGACAACTCTAAGCAAAGAGAGTTTGGCTTAATGCTTATGGCTCACATTGGTTTAAAAAACAAAACAAAACAAAAACCAAAAAACTGAGACCACATTCTCAATGTTCTATGATAATTTACATGTATTCTTATTTAATGGCTGAAGCAGAGTTAATACAAAACAGTCTTTTCCAAACTAATCCATACTATGCATTTTTATGCCAGTATTCATTCTCACTCATATGTATGCATTCCTTTCAGTGATGCAGATCCAACCCATATGCCTAGTCACCCTGTGCAAATCTTGCCTTTGTCCTCTCATAGAAAACACAAGGGTCCTTTGGTTAGCACATATTGTCTTGATTATAGACTAATGATTTCTTTGACTGCAGGGAAAGAGCAGATCTCAAAAGCTCAGGGAGTAGGAATCTAGGAGTTGAGGAGAGATCTAGAGAAGTCTTATTTTTTAAGTACATAACATTAAAAAAACCCCAAAAAACACCAAATAAGAGCTTTTGTTAATAAATGATATTACAGGTTTTAAACCAGCAATGATAGATAGCTCAGCAGTTAGTAAACAACAGTTTGAGTTTCTGAGCCTCATATGATCTGACCCCTCAGCCTAATTTCACTTATCCCTTGAAGCAAGTACCAAAATGATATGTTAATGCCATTTTATAGGGGAAAATGTATATTTAATATACCTATTTTATAGACAAGAACACTAGATCTCTATATGAATGAAAGATGGGAAGGGCAATTCTGTTTGCATAAGAGCAGGAAACAAATTACAGGAAACCAGATGTATGTACCTGCAGGGCTTAATATTTTATTTCATTGATAGGTACCAATGTATAATACATAATATGTTTAACTTGGGAGAAATTTTGTGTGGGAGAGAGGAAAATACAGTCATCACCTTCAATTATTTGAAGGATTGTAATGTAGTATTATGCGGAAGAAATCTGTTTTATCTAGTTCCAGGGGATAGAACTACACAAATGGAAATTCCAGATTCCTATTTCAGCTCAATAAAAGGAAGAACTTTCTAATAATTACAGCTATCCAAAAATGAATTAGGTAAATTGATCAAATGACTACCCTGTCAATGTAAAGGTTAAGCAAAGGCTGGAAGACTTTGGTGATGGATGTTGCAAAAGGTTCTGGGTTCAAAATCCTTATGCTCACTGTGTAATCTTATACTAGTCAATGTAACCTCTTTTTAAGCATCAGTTAACCGATTTATAAAAGAAGGAAATTGGATCAGATAATCTGTAAGATTCTTCCAGCCCTGGAAAAGTGTTCTTCCTGAAGGATCTGAATTCCATACTTACAGAAGAGAAAGGCACAAGATTCAGTCTTGTAATCAACCCAGAAACTCCCTTCTATCTTATAGAGGCAGCAAGGCTTTAACTTATTAGCATCAACTAGAGCTATTAATTTAGAAGCACATTTGGCATACCTACTATGTCTTAGGCTCTACAGAGGAACACAAAAGGAAAAAAAGCTCCCTGTCTTCCTGAAAGCCTAGTAGGGATCAGTGCATTCTATAGCAACTGCTTGAAGCTCAGCCAAAGCATTTCAGACAGTAATTACCTCTTTAGGTTAATCCTCATCAACTTCCTAGCTGGTCTCTTGAAGCAGAATGCTGATAGAAGCCCCATTACTGTTCTAAGCTTGGTTTTTCCTCTGTCTCTTTAGCATTTGTGCTTTACCCTAAACTCCTCTTTAGAGAGAAATGTAAGATGAGGAATATTTTCCCAACATCACTCTCTTTGCTCAGGTTCAAAGCCCAGCTTCTAGTTAGCTCACTAAATATAGGATTTTTGTGAAGATCAAATTAGATTTTATACACACACACACACACACACACACACACACACAAACATACACATAAATTTTTACATATACACATAACTTTATATATAATATATAGTACATATGTGTAATATATAATATGACACATAATTACATACAAGTAACATAATATTCATTTAATTATATATAACAACACATATTATATTGTCTCCTCACTAGCACACTGGCTGTCAATGTGATCCTAACTCCAGTTTAGAAATCCTAGTTGTCCCAACTTGGCAATTCTCAGTATTTGAATTGGCCTGATGCTTGTGTGTGTGTGTGTGTGTGTGTGTGTGTGTGTGTGTGTGTGTGTGTGTGTGTATGTGTGTGTATGTGTGTGTGTGTCTATGAGTCCCTGCATACTCATATTTTATCTGAATCTATGATTTCATTGGTACATAGAGCTCTGGTAAGAAAATTCAGTCTTTGTTAACCAGTATAGCAGGTAGATAGAGCAATGGGTTTCAGAATGCATGACTGGGAGTCAGAAAGATCTGAGTTCAAATTTGGTCTCCACCTGACCAGTTGTGTGACCTGGGCAAGTCATTTAACCCTTTTTGCTTCAGTTTACTCATCTGTAAAATAAACTGAAGAAGGAAATGGTAAACCACTCTATCTTTGCCAAGAAAATCCCAAATGGGGTCATGAAGAGTTAGCCACAACTAAAATAACTTAATCACTAGCATCACAACAACAAAAGATTAGCAACTTATGCTCAGAAAGTTGCCTGTGTTTAAACCACTTGCCCAGTCATACAGATAACATATGGTAAAAAGGGGATTTGAACTCAGGTGGTCCTAATTCTGAGGTTGATTTCTATTTATTCTTTTTGCCTTATAGTTTTCTTTGCCTTGTAATCTTACAAGTTGGCTTGCTCCCTGTCTCAGGTAATGGCCAAGCAGATGCTACCCTTCCAGCATTACCAGTACGCTAAGACTGAACCAAGACTAGTAAAAGGCAATCATTGAAACCACCTAAATCCAAGAGGGCTGATATCTACCCCATTACAAGAGGAAAACAAAGAGCCAAATGTGCCTATAGTGGGAGTGACAAATGGCAGTGGGGCATTTCTCTCACTTCCTATAGTTGCTTTTGGCTTCCCCTTGACATTCCTTGATTTTGAGGCCTTGGCAGACCCAGGGCCCTCTACTATCTAGCACTCTCTCAGTGTTTGTAGTTGGAAATAGATTTGTAGGAAGCACACAAGAATCAGCAAGTCCAACAGGGTTGTATAGTGTTGTGCAACTTATGTATGCAGGTATGTGTACATGTGTGAGCACACAACAATTTAATCCATCTCCATGACAACTATTACTGACATTACTTTGCAAGCCTGATAGGATTTTCTAAATGAAGTCTGGTACATAGTATGAAAGAGATGAACAATGGAAAAGAATGGAGGGAAACTCATTTGGTTTATCAGTTTCCCAAACCAGGATCTTGTCTGTACTCTCTGCAGTGTTCCACTAGCCTTGGCATGTAACTGAGAGGATGTGCTCTTTATTAGTTTAGTTTTCCTTGACCAAGATGGTTCAGCTCCCTGATGCCAGTTGTGCAGAGGCCAACACAGAAATTCCTTTCCTTCAGATTCCAGCACATTCAATAAAGTGTACACTGCCTCCAAACTCAGGTTCTGCCCAAAGACAGTTAACACTTCCAATTCTCTATCATCAAGGCAAATCCCTCCCTCAGTATCTATCCAGGCTTCTAGAACGTGGCTACTTTGGGCACTAGAGCCAGATTTCATATTCCCTGTTCCCAGGCGAAGCTGAGAAGCCTGGGGAGAGGGATGTATGCTAGGGAGATGGAGGGAGAGAAGGATAGGGAAAGAGAGGAGAAAGGAGTTTTATGGAGGAATTAAAACCATGAGCTTTAGGATGAGAAACGAACTTCAAAAGAATTTTGCTGCCTGAAGCTAGAAGGAAAGGGTAACCTCAGGCCAGGGACAACAGGATGTGTGACCAATTTCAGGAAAGGGATGTTTTATTTTTGAGGAACTTGGCTTGCTGATGAGGAGGGGTGACTGGTAATTTGCTTGGGGAGAAGCACAATAAAAATTTTAAAACAGTGCTTTAGACAATGCTTTAAGGGCTGCAAAATACTCTATAAGCATCATATTTTATCCAGACAAAAAAAAACCCAAAGATAGGTGTAATTATAATCCTCATTTTACCAATGAGCAAAGTGAGACAGGCTGAGGT